>NW_010942829.1:0-270 GCF_000633955.1 Camelina sativa
GAAGTTTTAGACAACTGAAGATTAGGAACCATATGTGTGTCTGCATCTTTACACGCTAACATACCAGATGAGGTGAGAAGCTCAAGTGCGTATTTTCGTTGACATATGGAGATCCCAGAAGAATTACGAGCAATCTCCAATCCCAGAAAATACTTCAAAGGACCAAGTTCACGGAGTTTAAAACTCTGTTTTAAAGCCGCAGTCAAGTCATTAGCACTAGACTCCGAAGTGCTGGCAATGACAATATCATCAACGTAGACCAACACAACA
>NW_010942830.1:0-270 GCF_000633955.1 Camelina sativa
ATATTATGCTATTCAGCCTTTTTTTGTTTTTAACGTTATTATTTAGAAAAATAACACTCGCTATGTGTTTTTACTTTATAGCAGAGGAAAAAGGTGTAGTCATTTTATCATTCACCCAAGTTAATAAATGTTCATATATGGATCAATTACCGAAGAAAATAATTTAGGGCTAGTAAACTCAAACAAACACAAATACTGTTATAACTGCTTAATTGAAAGAGTGGAGCATAGACGTACGTAAGTATTGAGCTGGCGAACGAAGCTAGAGAA
>NW_010942831.1:0-270 GCF_000633955.1 Camelina sativa
TATGTGTACGAATGTATAGGTCTAAAACGCACCGGAAAAAGTTGCCGGCTCCGATGGCTAAACTATCTCCGCCCCGACGTACGACGGGGAAACATCACGCCAGAGGAGCAACTTATCATCATGGAACTTCATGCTAAGTGGGGAAACAGGTTAGTATAATTTACTTGAGAATATCAACTTTGAATCGTTTTATATACTCTTGTAGCTATATGCCACGTAGATCTTTGAAAAGACAATAAAGCAAGACATTTGGTGACTAAAGCAAAAAAG
>NW_010942832.1:0-270 GCF_000633955.1 Camelina sativa
AAAAAATATCGATTTGTTGTACATGTGTACTACCGCAGTAGTTCTACCAATATTTCGCACGCGTATAGATAAGTACATGCGCAAATTTCGAAATAGAAGGACGGGAAGCTAAAGTCGATGTTGCCAGCGTTCGCCACCAGATGGCGTTTCAAATCTTCGGGGAATGTTGAGTACAAATAAATGTCTATATTCTCTAACGATATCGGAATTTGAACATAGTTTTTGACTTTTTCAGAATAAGAACGGTTATCCTCACATCGTCTGCATCTT
>NW_010942833.1:0-270 GCF_000633955.1 Camelina sativa
TACCGTCTTCCTTGTGCTCGACGGTAACCACATCCCCTGTCTTACACTCGTCGCAAATCCTAACCTCCGATTCCAACGGGAAGATCTCACCTGTAGCTACACAGTTCCTGAAGAAGATCCTAGCGTACGATTCCGCCACCACGGCTTTAGCTCCCGCAGCTCCGAGGCAGACCGGAGCGTGTTCGCGGGAAGATCCGCAGCCGAAGTTATCACCGCCGATGATGACTGAGTACTTCGATTTCATCTCCCCTGGAACCACGAAACGTTCAC
>NW_010942834.1:0-270 GCF_000633955.1 Camelina sativa
GAACTCACGTAATCATATATTTGACCTAATATGACTCATCAAAGAATTGAATGAAAATCACCCCGAGCTTAGTTATTACAACGTGTGCCACTGTAGGTACTTTGAATACCTAGCTATAACTTCTTGGAGAAACAATAAAGATATCAACCAACCTCGAATTTCATAAACTGATCTAATAAAAGAAAGATGGCTTTCAGCTTTTTCGAAACATTGTTAATAAATAAAGAGGTTGGATTTGGTAAAGAGCATTAAATTTAAGGATATGAAATT
>NW_010942835.1:0-270 GCF_000633955.1 Camelina sativa
TGTAAGTGTAACCAGCTCCGTGCTCAAACGAAAATCCTTGATCTCCTAAAGTTATAAGAAAAAGAAGACACAAGAATCAATATCTAGTCGAATTCAGTTATGAAATTTATGATCAGAAACCCTAATTTAACTCAGAAAGAAGTAAATTACCTTGATTCGGGTCATCGGTCTTCTTGCTCCGGTACATCTAGAGAAAAGAAACGTGAAGGTGGAAAATATGAGTCAGATGAAGATAACAATGAAAGATACTATATATGTGCGCATGTGTAT
>NW_010942836.1:0-270 GCF_000633955.1 Camelina sativa
AAATATTTTTAAAATATTGAAACTTGATATAAAAGTTAGAAACTATACACACTCTAAATTGATTTGTTATAGCAATGCCAATAATATGTCAATATAATATGAAATAATTTCAAGAAACCAAGTATATTAAAAAAAAAAGTATAACAATATATTAAATTACTCATAATACTATAACTAGCTTTTTAAAAACCAAATTTATAATGAAATTCAAGTCATGATGTATAATAACTTCACATACATAAACTAATACAACATATTAAAATTTTATTT
>NW_010942837.1:0-270 GCF_000633955.1 Camelina sativa
AAAACATTCTTCTATTGGTTATTTTGCAGTGGCATTGCTGTGTCAATGGTGATGAAGTATGCAGACAATATTGTAAAGGTAGTATATTTGCAAGTGCATTATCATTTGTCAGCAGGTTCCCCTAAGTAGTCACTTTTGTACACGAGGTCTAACTTTATCAATTGGTATGTAGGTTTATTCGACATCAGTGGCGATGCTTCTCACCGCGGTTGTCTCTGTATTCCTCTTCAATTTCCATCTTTCCCTTGCCTTCTTCTTGGGTTCAACGTA
>NW_010942838.1:0-270 GCF_000633955.1 Camelina sativa
TTATCTTATTATAAAGTTTGGTTTTCTATGTTAGTAAAATAAATTTCGTTCCCTTAACCAAAAAATAGAAAACCTACAAAAAAATATATTTCATATACTAATGGATTTAAAGAAAATTATCTAGGTTTTACAATCTTTCAGATTTGACATTTGGTTTTATTTATAAAAAAAACTCATTTGTGTGGATTCTTAGCAGTATATTCTTTGGATTTTGATTCTAATTTTCTAATAATTTACTCATAAAACTCCATTAGATTTTTATTTCAAATG
>NW_010942839.1:0-270 GCF_000633955.1 Camelina sativa
GGCTATAGCCGAGTTGTTGAGTCGCTTGCAGAAGGACTTGACATTCACTTGAACAAAATAGTTTCTGAGGTATCTTACGCCTCTGATGTTTCTGCCGTACATAACAGCAAGCATAAAGTCAGAGTTAGTACATCAAATGGCTGTGAGTATTTTGGAGATGCTGTTCTGGTAACTGTTCCTCTTGGATGCTTGAAAGCAGAAACTATTAAGTTTTCACCACCCTTGCCGGACTGGAAGTATTCGTCAATCAAGCAACTTGGTTTTGGAGTT
>NW_010942840.1:0-270 GCF_000633955.1 Camelina sativa
TACAAAGTCATTACTTCTCTAAAACACTAAATGTCTATGTTGTGATGGTCTATGTTGGTTGTTATTATCTGAAACACTAAATGTCTTTTATTTACTGCTGATGTGACTGAAGTAGGTATAAATGGTTATTTAGAATTAAAATTCTCCAACAACACCAAACTTTTAATTTAATGATCTTCTCTATATTAACCAATCTCTAAATCATCTTCTTTCGTAAATCATCTTTTTCTTAAGACATAGCTACTTCTCTTCCTCATCTTGTTTCGTAAA
>NW_010942841.1:0-270 GCF_000633955.1 Camelina sativa
AAGCTGGAGGTTGTGGGAGTTGTAGTGATTAAGGGTAATGAAAAAAAGTGGTGAAAGCTAAGAGAAGAAAAGTGGGAAGAGAAAACGAAAGGGACCAAGTCTAGGCCTATTTGTTTTATCCCTTCACGTGGGCGTTGCTTTGTTGTTTGATAGCAACCCCATCTCATTCATTTTCTCGCTTCTGCTTTATTGGAAGATAATATTGGCATCTTCACAATTTTGGCATCTTCATGTTATATAAAGATGGAGAATATCTACTATTAGTATTTT
>NW_010942842.1:0-270 GCF_000633955.1 Camelina sativa
TCAATGGTATGTTTTCTTGGAGGTCTGAACACTCGTAAGCCATACCTGGACTTCGTTAAGCCTTTGTAGACCTGTGCCTTCCTCCCTGCACCCTTCTTTAACACATCTAAGTCTTCCATGGATTACTCCAGAGCCACCAAATTCTTCTCAAGGTTACGAATATAAATTACCTCTGCCACAAAAGCAGCTAACGGCACGGTTCAACACTTGATCGCAAGATAGTTGGAAAGACACACACCCCCCCCCCCCCCCCCCCCCCCCCCCCCCCCC
>NW_010942843.1:0-270 GCF_000633955.1 Camelina sativa
GTAAGTAGGCTTTCTTCAGAGGATAAGAAGATATTTGAGGAGCAGTTTAAAGATTTGCAGTCTAGGGAATTAAACTTTCACTTGGAGAAGGCCGGGTTTCTTCATCAAATTTTAAGAAAGATGGATATCTCGTTAGATGCTTTTAGTATGAGTTTATGCTTTTTTTGTTGCTCTCAGAAATGAATGTCTTGTTAAGCTTTGCTGAAAGAATCATACTTGAACTTTTTTGTTATCAATTAGCAAACTAGCATATTCTACATACTAGTATTG
>NW_010942844.1:0-270 GCF_000633955.1 Camelina sativa
AATGTTTTTTTTCACATATCTCAAGTGACATTCACAATCTTACTGTCTTACAAAGAATACAAAATCCTGATGACTAGCTCTTTATACTCTCTTAAATGTAACTTCCACAAACTTATAAGGAACTGAAACTACAGATAGATGTACTGGCAAAAATAAGGCACTCTAGCAATCGTCTCAAGAACAAAAAACGTTGCATAGATTCGATAACAATACAATCTGTGAAGTATCTTAATCACCAAGTCCTGAGGGGAAACATAAAAGAAAAAAAAA
>NW_010942845.1:0-270 GCF_000633955.1 Camelina sativa
TAAATGAAAATCTCTCTTTTATCAAAATATATATAGAAGATCCAATTAGTTTTGCAAAGACATACTAGTAGAAAAGTGAGACTTTTGGAGAGACGTAGATAAACAAAACTCTTAACAAAAAAAAAAAAAAAAAATCAGAGAACATAATTTCTTGGTATCTAATGGGTACTATCACAAAGACATCTATAATTGTTTTTCTTGTGGTATTGACAATTTCATCGTTTTATTACAACGTTTTGGGTGGGTCAGGTATGTTGTTTTCTTAGAAGA
>NW_010942846.1:0-270 GCF_000633955.1 Camelina sativa
CGTACCTTGCTTCTGGTTCAGTTGAAGAAATCTCAGACTCTTCAGCTTGTCCTCAGACAAGCACAGAAATTGAAGATGAATCTGGTGATGCGAATAATATTGGGCCTTCAACCTCTGTTACCGATGCTAAGAATGATACTGAAGAACATTTGGTTGGGACCATGAATGAGCTGAACTTGACAGATGACGTTTCTGCTAATGAAGCAAATATCGACAAGCAGATTATTCTCTCCCCTGAGGAGGTAGATGCCCTTCTTGACCAATGCCTTT
>NW_010942847.1:0-270 GCF_000633955.1 Camelina sativa
TCGTTCTCTGTTTTCTTCTGATTCGCCTCTTCCTCCTTCGTTTTCTCCCCAAGAGTAATCGTGCTGGCGAATCTCATACCTCCATTAACCGTCGGAGCTCTAGTCCAGATCCAAGCAGAAGCAACCTCAGGCTTCAAAAGACGGCTAGCTGATAACGCCGCCTCGTGAGACGAAACAGCACGGATCGTATTAGTGGTCGTCGAGAAGAACAAACGTGGTCCACCCGCCGCTAAAAGCGATTTCGCCGCCTTGGCTCCACCGCGACTCATC
>NW_010942848.1:0-270 GCF_000633955.1 Camelina sativa
TTTCTCTATCGTGCTTCTGATGGCACTTCTTGGGTTTGGCTTGTGGCTAACGAATCCGTCTTTCAGTCACGCGGCGAATAGGGAAAGCACCTCAGCTGTTTATGTCACCAAAGCGTTCTACCAGCAGTACATGAATGCACTCGCACAAGACGATTTTGATCGAATCAAACCCGACCGACTGAAGGCGTACATTACGCCAAATCTGATTGCCCGTTTGAAAAAAATGGAAAACAGCGAAGAAGGTCTGGATGCAGACTATTTCATCAGAGC
>NW_010942849.1:0-270 GCF_000633955.1 Camelina sativa
ATATGTAACAATACAATGCATTTTACTAATTATAAGAGTTTCGGTTCAATTTGGAGTGTTTAGACGCCACTTTTACCCATTTTTCCCAAAACAAGCTAAAACCGAGAAAACATTGATTCGAAGCAGTAAATTGCTTTGTTACTGTTTCTAGGGTCAGAATGTGTGACTACCCAATGCATTTGACTATATTGTAAGAGTTCGGGAAGAATTTGGAGTGTTTAGTTAACACTTAAACCCGTTTTATCCCAAAATAGGCTTAAACCGAGAAAA
>NW_010942850.1:0-270 GCF_000633955.1 Camelina sativa
ATGCTATTGAGATGAATGAAATCCTCCTCCTTGATCTGAACTTTGAATATTTCAAGATGAAACAGAGACAAAAAAAGAAAAGAAAACAAACTTGTCCTGAAGACGTAGAGTATATATATAGATTCTCAAAAGCTGGCTCAACAAAGATTAGATTGCTTCTTCAAATCTTGTAGAGAATATTGCAGTGGACTTAATTTCTCAGAGCTTTAAAGCCTTTATCAACCTTTGCTTGGTTTGAACAGATTCTTCTCTCTGTATTATTATTATGGC
>NW_010942851.1:0-270 GCF_000633955.1 Camelina sativa
TTGGCAATATCTGAATTGCAGAACCAATCCTGAATTAAACCCATTGCAGATTTATATGGTAAGTTGTCTCCAGACGCTTCCCGTACGTTTTTCACAAGAGAGCTCTCAGCAATTCTCCTATTGAGCTTTTTATAGAAGAAGGACCGCGAGCCGCTCCATTCCACAACACTTTTGATCACTCCTTTCGCAGCCATTCTCATGGAAGTGTCATGAAGTTCCGCAAATTTGGTGGCAATTTGGATATAAACTGGTAAAAGCTGTTTCTCTCTG
>NW_010942852.1:0-270 GCF_000633955.1 Camelina sativa
TCCTTCAATCTCTAGCTTCTCTATCCTAGGAAAACCTGAAGTAGACACTAAGTTGGTCACATCTTAACCTCTTCAAAGATATTGGTAAACAAGATGCAATGGTAACTGAAATGCATACAAACCTGGTGCTATTGGATCAGTTTCGGCATATGCTAGTTCACTAGACCTACCAAACACATCATGTACTACACATTCACATTTAAGACATCTGCCAATATCCTCAAACTGCACCTTGTATGAACACGAAATATCTGAAGAGAGAGCCTCATA
>NW_010942853.1:0-270 GCF_000633955.1 Camelina sativa
ATATATTTACCAAAAAATATTATTAGTCATAGATACAAAACATTGTTAACTTATATAGATTAATTTTTATTTTTGAATATTTGAATACCTTATATATATATATTAGGTTATTGACCAGTAAAATACAAATAAATTTGTATATATAAAGGTGAACTATGCTTTGATGTAGAAAACAAAAGTTGGTGAGAAACATAAAAGATATAATATAAAAAAGAGAGCATTAATTTTTGACTCCTCCTCCTCCTTAGCTTCCGGCAATTATCTCTTTGT
>NW_010942854.1:0-270 GCF_000633955.1 Camelina sativa
AGCGAGAAAAACAGCTGAAGCAGCCACAATAGATGGAAGAAACTTCAGAGAGTTATAGTCTAACATGCTTAACTCTGAAAGATAGCTACAAAGAAACTCCATCTGTAAAGGTGACATCTAAAAGAAAGAGAAAAAAGAAACGGTAAGTCTTAGCAATTGATACTCTATACATTGCAAACGACACAATTTAAAAAGAGTGCTTACTTCGAAATCTTCTTGTGCAACCCTTGTGAACCGTCTGCACAAAACAAACATAACCAAAAACAAAAA
>NW_010942855.1:0-270 GCF_000633955.1 Camelina sativa
AAAAAAAGAGTCAAAGAGGAGAGAAGAGGTCAGGAGGAGAGTCGAAAGCATTATCGAAGATGAGAGAATGATGAGATTCATCATCAATGTTGAGTAGCCAGTTTGTATCCTTCACATCTTTAACATTCAAGAGTGCATCGTAACGAGCACTGTCGTTCTTATTCTCTGTGTTAATTCCTTCTTTGGTTAAGCTTCTTCCATCTTCCTCTTCATGGTTGCTGCTGCTGCAGCTTCCTTCAGTACTACTACCACACTGCTTTCTTAAACCCG
>NW_010942856.1:0-270 GCF_000633955.1 Camelina sativa
GAATAATATTTACATTATCTATAATAGCTAGCACACACACACTTGTGCCATAAAAAATGCAGTTGAAATTAAATAGTTCCATTAAAAAACACATTAATAAAAATTAAAGATCCAAGATCCAAAGATCATGCAAAAGAATCATCTCAAGAATTCCAAATATCAAAACGACATAACAAAGATCCAACAAACAATCAAGAATCATCCATGACCCCGAATATTTCAAGAAAAGCTCAAATTGTTAAGAAAACTTGAAACAGAGCTTGCTTCTTT
>NW_010942857.1:0-270 GCF_000633955.1 Camelina sativa
CCAGTTTGAAATAGAGGGGGATCAAAATCTGTGCTTTTATTTGATATGCATTGCCCTCCTACCTTAAAAGTTTAACAAGAGATGTTCTTGATGCATATGGGCCTCCATTAGCAATGCTGCTTGACACAAGTTCACTATACATTCTGGTGCAGAGAGGAAGAATTACGTCAATTATGTCTACCACATAACTCTTAACTGCAACATAACTATTGCATAAAGAGTTTACCTGTAAACATTCAGCATATCCAAGTAGATCAACGAAATTTGAGA
>NW_010942858.1:0-270 GCF_000633955.1 Camelina sativa
TCAAAACCCTAAATTTAGGACAGCTGCCGAGAGCGACGGCGTGATGATCGAGAATCGGAGGAACAATGAGGGTCCGATTAAGGATTCCCGCCATAAGAAGCGCGTTCTTAAATTCGGAGAGCTGATTACTGAATCCACTGTGAGGAGAATAGAATAGAAACTTCTGACCTAGAAGAGTTCGGGTTAGTGTCTCGGATCTGCACTGAGGGAATTGAACGGATCCAGAAAAGGCGGAGATCGAGAACAGGGACTTGGGCATCTCGGAGTAAG
>NW_010942859.1:0-270 GCF_000633955.1 Camelina sativa
TTTGGTACAAATGCAGAGACGAGGTCGTGCTGGACGTGTCCAAGCTGGAGTTTGCTACAGGTTGTATCCAAAAGTCATCTATGATTCTTTCCCACAGTATCAGTTACCAGAAATCATACGGACTCCACTGCAAGAGTTATGCCTGCATATCAAAAGTTTGCAGGTTGGATCCATAGGATCATTCTTGGCCAAGGCATTGCAGCCACCAGATGCACTTGCTGTTGAGAATGCTATTGAACTTCTCAAAACAATTGGGGCTTTAGACGACAT
>NW_010942860.1:0-270 GCF_000633955.1 Camelina sativa
ATTTATGACACTGGTTTGAAGGATATAAGTTTGGAAGATACTCCACATGCAAGAAACATCCCTGTATTTAACAAAATCCAGAGAAGCATTGTAGCTCTACCTATAGTGGTTCCAATAGGAGCTCCTTGGCAGCATATTCACTTGTTGGCTAGAAGACACAGAAAAATTTATGTTGAAACATTCGACTTGGCCCCTATTCAGTTTACGTTAAGGTGAGCTAGAACTTTTCTTTTCAGGATAAGTATACTTTTGGTAACCTATCTACATGTA
>NW_010942861.1:0-270 GCF_000633955.1 Camelina sativa
GCACTTAAGTATGGAGTTTCAGGACCAAGTATTTCTTCATTTTCCTCAGATGGTCGAAACGGATCATTTTCAACATTAAGTGATCTAACGACCATCGGGGTGCTAAGAGGAGTTGCTTTATCCATGTTAAAGCGTTTCAATACTCGTTTGGTATATGTAGACTGGTGTACAAATATACCCTTTCGAGAATGCTCAATTTGTAATCCTAGACAATATTTTGTCTGCCCGAGATCTTTCATCTCAAATTCTCCTTTCAGATAGTTTGATGCC
>NW_010942862.1:0-270 GCF_000633955.1 Camelina sativa
GTTTTAGACAAACGTATAAGCACACGCGGCCTTTACCTTAGAGACAAACCATGCGGTTTGAATGACATAGTTCCCAAACGGGTCGAGAAGAAGTGTATCAATCTCTTGAACCAAGTCATTTACGATCAACCTAGTGTTGATACTCTTTAGCTGCAGCAACTTCTGGACAGCATGACTTCCATATTTGTTACGGGCGAGGTATGCATAGCTCCCTAACAGCTGTACCACGAGCGCTTCTGTCACCTGTTGGTTTTCCAGCTCCACGACATA
>NW_010942863.1:0-270 GCF_000633955.1 Camelina sativa
GCTCGAGTGGAGACGACTATCAAAACGGACGAGAGGTTCACCGATTATATAAAGAAAGCGAAGCTGAAGATCAGGGCAATGACGACGAATCACGATGACGATGCGTGGGAGACAAGTGAAACAGATCAGACACGTGAGCATCACCACGTCCATAACTCTCACGTAGGTGGCCGTAGCAGTGGGAGATCATCATCATCAGATCAGTTCTCTGAGTACATAAAGAAGGCGAAGATGAAGCTCATGTCCTCTTCCACCATTGCTCGTGCTAAC
>NW_010942864.1:0-270 GCF_000633955.1 Camelina sativa
CAGTGAGCAAGTACATACAGTATAATCCCCCATTGACCCAGATTACTCATGCAAGTTATGTTAATTAGCTCTTCTAGGTTCCTAAAAACCGTACAAAAGATAATCATTCATCAGATATACATATCCTAACAGCCACTCACTGTGAATATTTTGACTCTGCTTGTAAACGGAATCAAGAAAGGAGCTTGCATCAGTATGTAGTTGGCTCTCGTACCTTCAATTATGGCCTGGAGAAAGAAAACAATATCAGCAATGATGGAGGAAAATTAT
>NW_010942865.1:0-270 GCF_000633955.1 Camelina sativa
CTCATTGACATTCTTAAGGTCTCTCTTATACTTCTCCTCAGACCCAGTGTCACCTCTAACTGTGTGGTCATAGTCTTCATTGTAGTTGCAGTCAGATTGGGCGGGATTCTCAACCAGTTGCCATCCTTCATCAACGTCTTTGTTCAGGAAGTTACCATTAGAAGTGGTGTCAAGCAGCATGCGAATTTTTGGAAGTACACCACAGTATAGAGTGCTTAGCAGTGAACTGATGTTCATATATTTTACCTTGTTTTCCCTTAGTTTATTCAC
>NW_010942866.1:0-270 GCF_000633955.1 Camelina sativa
AAAAAACAAAATTTGATTGCTTAGTTACAAAGGAATTGGGTCAGAATGATTTCTACGATTGTTAATGCTAACCAAAAGACAATAAATATACAGGCGGGTAACATGTCGAAGAAGTGGCATATTGAGAATGACGGTGGTAGCACTATGAAGGAGAAACCAATCTTGAAGGAGCTTTCGAAAATTCTGGGACCCAAATCTTAAAAGGCTAAGACTTTGGATAACGTGTTACTATATGGATTGAGAAAGCCAAAAAGGGATATATGTGTGTGT
>NW_010942867.1:0-270 GCF_000633955.1 Camelina sativa
TCACCCTTACATTCTCAAAAGAAAATAAGAGCTAAAGAGGTTTTTAACGTACTTCTCGCTTGTCCTAAAGACAGCTCCAGCATTCTCCAACAAGATCTTTAACAACTCGAGAGCCAGAATCTTCCCTCTCATCGACTGTGGATCTGTTGAAGACTCCTTTGGCGGCGCCTTCATGGAGAGCTTACAAAGCGCCCTGAAAACCAGGCAGGCATCTCTCCTCAGCTTATTCTCTATCTGAACTTCTAAATCATCATCTCTCTCAGCGTCTCC
>NW_010942868.1:0-270 GCF_000633955.1 Camelina sativa
AAAAACAAGCAAACCAGACAGCAGCTCTGAACATAAGTGTCGACGCACAACCCTTGTCGTCATGGTCAACGCTGAACCCTTGAGTCGATCGATGCTCCCTCACATTTCCACCAAAACCCTTGTTGCGCCAATCGATGCAAACGCTCGAGACATCATCAACCATGATCTCTCTCGACTTGGCTCCAACCGTTGCCATAACGTTCGCGATGCCTAGACCGCCCTCAACATGCCACAACAACCACCACAATCACTCACAAACTGGCACACAAG
>NW_010942869.1:0-270 GCF_000633955.1 Camelina sativa
TACAAGAGAGAGACAGATTGAGAGCGTTCTTCGCAAGAGCATCTGCGATCTGATTTTGGGTTCTAGGAATAAAATGAAAATTGCAAACAGATAAATTACTTGATAGATCTAGGATATCGTGGAGAATCCGGTGAAGTTCCTTCAAGTGGAGCTTCAAATTCAAGGCCTTGACTAACCGATGGGAGTCTGAGGCTACTGATAGATGGGTGAAACCCGAAGCGATTGCAACTTCTACCGCAGTAAGAGTTGCTAAAGCTTCGGCCATCAAGG
>NW_010942870.1:0-270 GCF_000633955.1 Camelina sativa
AATGTTGATTGCATTGTGTTTTATATGGAAAAAAAAAAGATATCAGGAGAAACAGCGTCGGCAACGGTTAATACGACGTCACTTGCGGATTTGTCGAATCTTGCAAACGCAAGTCTCTATGGTTTCGAGGATTATCATGGAGTTGATATTGGTGTGGTGAGAGCGGTTAGGCTTTGGTTTGCTCCTCTTGGTGTTGAGTTCCCACTCGAAATCAAACTCAAAGATGACGATACCAAACTTGGCTTCTCCATTAGCCGCACTGAAGAGGTA
>NW_010942871.1:0-270 GCF_000633955.1 Camelina sativa
GTAGACAGATTCCTAGTTCTGTGCTACATCACTCTACGTATGAGGACCCAATACGAAATTCCTGCTGAGCCTTAAGGAGAAACTTCTACACTACATTTCAAGAATACATTCACAAGAGTCTGAGACAGTACAGGATTTACTAATGACAGAGACTAGCGTTAAAATAAATAATGATAGAGACAGTAAAAGCAGAATAGGGGCAGAAAGGAAATACTAACAATAGAAACTCACATCATGTTCTCCTGCTGACTGCCCTCAACAGCGTCCTCA
>NW_010942872.1:0-270 GCF_000633955.1 Camelina sativa
AAACACAAAACTAGTAAGTATTTGTTGCATATAAGATGATGATAATACCTTGAAGGGTTCCCAACCCATCCAGTTAACAATTTCTTCAATGTGAGTAATATACTCTCTTCTTTCGGCTCCAGGGTTCGTGTCGTCAAACCTGAGAAATCATGAAAAGAATCCTAAGCAATGTGTTTATAGAAGAAGAAGCAATCTTATGCTAAAAGCTAAGAACTATTACCGCAGATAACAACAACCACCTCGCTCCTTTGCAAGACCAAAATTTACAAA
>NW_010942873.1:0-270 GCF_000633955.1 Camelina sativa
TTTTTTTAAAGTCAATTGTTTGTCTTCTTCCTTCGTTTGTTCGGAGGATAATCAATTGGTTATTTTCCCCAGTTTCTCCGATGAATCATATGAAACTTAAAAAAGAACACAATACACAAACCCAATTTGACTAAACCTAAAAATCACAAACACTTGGATTGATGCTGAAAAACTTAGAGAACTAGAATAAATTACAGAAGAAGATAAGAAGCTTGAGTTACACACCATTGGCACTAACGTAGCAGAAACCGCCATGGGAGAAGCTTGCTC
>NW_010942874.1:0-270 GCF_000633955.1 Camelina sativa
CATCATAACCATGCTCTGATACCACCGTTGTAACGCCCCCGAACCATCCTATGACCGGACAGGCCAACGGACAGTCACGGAACGCCACTATGGGAACTGCGCCGAGGTTGTCCAGTCGAGGGATGGAAGCTGCAGACTTCCCGACAAGTCCTCCCTAGCAAAATTCCACCCGCAACCAAGACTACTTAGGCTTTGCAACCCTCGCGGCCTGGTGCGTTGTGTAGGCCCGGACAAGGCTAGAACCACACAACTTTAATGAAAATAACTTTC
>NW_010942875.1:0-270 GCF_000633955.1 Camelina sativa
GATCTCATAAGAAACAACAGTAATAATGGGAATTCTTCAAGTTCTTCGTTTATGGGATTTCCAGTTCATAATCAAGATCCAACATCCGGAGGGTTTTCAATGCAAGACCATTACAAGCCTTGCAACACGAATACAACACTGCTAGGGTTTTCATTAGATCATCATCATAACAATGGATTCCATGGAGGGTTTCAAGGAGGTGAAGGAGGAGGAGAAGGTGGCGATGATGATGTGAATGGAAGGCACTTGTTTCCTTTTGAGGATTTGAAA
>NW_010942876.1:0-270 GCF_000633955.1 Camelina sativa
CTCTCTCTCTCTCTCTCTCTCTCTCTCTCTCTCTCTCTCCCTCTCTCAAGTTTACTTCTTATTCAATAACCAAAAAACTCAGATCTTGGATAGCAAAGATCTTTGTCACAGATGTTAGTGATGAATCCTAGCTTGTTTCCAGGTTTAAGTCTCTCACATGCTAATAATCTACGCTTTAACAAGTAACATCAAATGCTGGTTTTATACCAAAGGAGATTATGGATTTAATTAGCGCTAGGTTTAATGTCCGAAACTGTCTTGGTAACCCAA
>NW_010942877.1:0-270 GCF_000633955.1 Camelina sativa
CAGAGCAAGATTCAGCCAGCCATTGCTTGATATCACATCGACCATAGCTTGAAGAAGTCTAGTTGCAGATAAAAGGACATCACGCTGATCCATTGCCAAGTTCCCGCCAATGTTTTGCCTTGAGAAATGCGCCTGGATAAGCGCGTTTGCCTTCACATGAGGGTCTGTGCATTTTGGGTTTTCAAAAGAGAACCTCTGGTGATTGATTAGTCTCCGAACAGTCTCCTCTTCGCCAGGCCGTATAGGGATCATGTCATACTCCGAAGCTGA
>NW_010942878.1:0-270 GCF_000633955.1 Camelina sativa
AGAACTTTTTTGAGTACTCAGTGATTTTGGCCTTGGGCATTAAAACGGTACATTCGGGTGACGCACAGTGTACTCTGTTGTCCCTTTTTCGGGTCATATGAGCAAGCAGCGCACTCTCCGAAAGATATTCAGTCATGTGTCTAAGCCGCACAGGATCCAACCAAGTTGCAACCCAAGCTTGGGCACTTTACTGGTTTATGCCAATCCAGTGCCTCGTCGACTTGTCTCTTAATGCAAGCAACGCAGAAGCGGTGGAAACAACCAGGTACC
>NW_010942879.1:0-270 GCF_000633955.1 Camelina sativa
TGTGAATTTAAATTTAACTATGCAAATTTAAAAAATAAATATGAATACATTATAAAGGCAAGAAATATAAAAGAAATATTTTTTTATATAAATAAAATAAAAATTGAAAACAATGTTAAATATATATGTAATACTTTCTACATTAAAATATAGAATCAAACTCTTACAAGTTACAACACATATGAGATATAAAAACATTTGATATTGGTAGGAGAGGAAGAGCGAATGTTTACTATAAGATGGTAATCCAAATTAGATAATGGAGATGAA
>NW_010942880.1:0-270 GCF_000633955.1 Camelina sativa
AGGTTTTGTAAATATTTATAACGTATATAATGACTGTACTGAATTATTCAGGTTCTCTAATATTATAGGGATATATTATAATAATTATATTATAATTGTAATTAATATAGTAGTAGAAATTGGAATTTAATAAAGATGTGAAAT
Organism: Camelina sativa; assembly: GCF_000633955.1. Taxonomy (NCBI): domain Eukaryota; kingdom Viridiplantae; phylum Streptophyta; class Magnoliopsida; order Brassicales; family Brassicaceae; genus Camelina; species Camelina sativa. The sequence goes on from NW_010942880.1 coordinate 145, forward strand.
ATATTAAATAAACGAAATTCAATATGTCTATATCAGAAAAAACGAAATTGGTGGAGTACATAAATAATAATTTTTGTGAAATTTATTTGATGGGTGAAAATGTAAAAGTAAACCTGCCAAAAAAAA
>NW_010942881.1:0-270 GCF_000633955.1 Camelina sativa
CCCCATCTTCTCGCAGCATGGAGCTCTTCCCATCTCTTTTGATTAATATGTTTTGATTGCCAGGTACAAAAAAAGTTGAAGTTCTTGTCTTGTGGGGTACGAACGATCAAGATAGGAGGATGCTGTGATCAATTGTTATGAGTTGTGTTGATGAGCATGAGAATGATATTACTAAGAGGCTTTGAGTATATATACTGAAATTGTCAAAAGACATGTGGGAGAATTCAAAAGCACTGGTGAGCTTCTTGGAAATAGGATGAGAGAGAGAGA
>NW_010942882.1:0-270 GCF_000633955.1 Camelina sativa
TTGAAACCTCAACTCGGTTAACTTCTTAGATACGAAAAACTCAATAATCTTGTCTCCGTGATTACTGAAACACAATTCTTTCTCCAAATCCACAGAAATGGCTTCTTCCATCGTCGCATCGTCTATCTCCGGGTACATCAGCGCTACGTCATTGTCGTGAGTAGTGCGGCGGGAGTTTGGTAAAGGCTCCGGAGTTAGAGGACTCGCGGGCCATGACTCTTCGCAGAGTAGATTATCCATTACGAACTGAACCGGTTTGATAGAACCGGT
>NW_010942883.1:0-270 GCF_000633955.1 Camelina sativa
TTTTTTCTACAAGGTCCTGGAGGTACAGGGAAAACATACCTCTACAAGGCAATAATAGCTAAGTTACGCTCAATGAAGAAAGTCGTAATCCCAGTAGCATCAGCTGGAATAGCAGCTCTACTCTTACCTGGCGGTAGAACAGCACATTCACGATTCAAGATACCAATAAACCTCAACGAAGGGTCCACCTGTGAAATCAAGTCTGGAACAATGCTAGCTACCTTAATTACAAAGGCTGATTTAATTATATGGGATGAGGCACCAATGGCA
>NW_010942884.1:0-270 GCF_000633955.1 Camelina sativa
TCATCATCATCATCATAAACTTATATAACACTCTCACTAACACATTTCCAAGGTTCAAATCAAACCCCTTCTTCAACATTCACCACCACAACATCATCATGGGCTTTGCACGGTGGCTCAACCGCACTGTGGGCTTCTTTGTCTTCTCCCTCCTCGACATTGCCGATTTCTTGCTTTGTTTTACGTACAAGACTTTGGATTACTTCTTGGAGTCAGAGAGGAAACCTTGCTACTGCTATTCTCCACCAGAGGCTAAAGCCAAGACCGAGA
>NW_010942885.1:0-270 GCF_000633955.1 Camelina sativa
ATTTCAGTTTGCTAGATACCCTCAACGTGAAGCAAATCCCTTTCATAAGAAACTTATTTTACAATAACAATAAGCAATACTCACCTCTATCACAACAGCCAACTGCCCGGCCTTGATCGAAGATAATCCCTCAAGCCTTGTCTGTTGAGCACATAAAGTGCATAATTAAGAAACTATACGTACAAAATCATAGTAAATCTTTACCCTTTGCTAAACATTAGATAAATGATATTTCACACTAGGGCTTTCGTTTTTGACGCCAAAGATAAC
>NW_010942886.1:0-270 GCF_000633955.1 Camelina sativa
CCCCGACCTAATCCTGCCGCTACCACAGTCGGTTCCGTACCCTCAACAGTTTCTCAAAATTTGGGGTTTGGAGGACCAGGGGCACCAAATGCGAATGTCAATCAGAATTATTTTCCATCCCAACAAAACCAGCAAATGAGACCAAATCAAGGAATATCTGGGCTGACTTCACTTAGACCAGCGACTGGTCCAGAATATAGACCAAGTGCCTTACCGGGTCAACTTCAGTCAGTTCCTGTTGGTAGTGTTACACGTCCTCCTCAGGCTGGT
>NW_010942887.1:0-270 GCF_000633955.1 Camelina sativa
GGTTCAATGCGAAGTATGCCGCTTTATACGCATATGGATTCTTCTGCTGTGGGATACAGAGATTTGCTTGGAGAAGAGGATCATCATCTACAACATTTGCATTTAAACAGCAATAAAGGGAGCTCGAAGAATCCACAATCTCCTTCTTCGAGACAGTTTCAATCTGTAATCTCAAGGCCTGAACTCCGTCGTACTAAAAGTGATTCAAGTTCCATGGTAGTTTCAGATCTTCTCAGTAGAGCTGAACGAAGCCGTTTGGCTAATAGACAA
>NW_010942888.1:0-270 GCF_000633955.1 Camelina sativa
CCATACACTTTGCTCTGAACCCTGTTCAACTGCTGCATTCCCCTAAAAGCTGGTTGGGCCCAATCTGGCATATCGCTTATTTTCACAAGCTTTTCATTACTATCAACCTTTTTAGAAACCCATGGCACATGAACCTCATCAAATTCCTTGCCACGAACTCTGTAAGAGCGATCGGGAAGCTCACAATTCTTATTCTGCCTCATGAAACCACCTTGGTTAAAAGCAAGGCTCTCCAGGTCCAGCACCTGACGCTGACCCTTCAACCAACCA
>NW_010942889.1:0-270 GCF_000633955.1 Camelina sativa
AGAGGAAAAGGCATTGCAGAATGCTGCTCAAGTTTCACATGCTTGGAACACATTTTTTGAGCAAGTAGAATCATTGCGAGTTTCCACAAAGATGATGATTCTGGTATGCTTAACTTCTTACATAATATTGTTTTCTTCAATATATTTTCCTTGTTTCGGCAGTAGTTAATGATGGGCTCTCTGGACTTCTTGTTAATTTAGTTACAGTACTTTTGGTTAGTCATTTTTTTTTCTTCTTTTTGTGAAGGGTGGTAATGTAAGCTGTGTACT
>NW_010942890.1:0-270 GCF_000633955.1 Camelina sativa
CCTAAACTTAAGAAAAGGGTTTTACGGCAATGTTGTATGTTTGGCCTGTGCTATGAGCAGTGTTGACAGTCTTATTAACGATTCTTTAGCTAAGACAACACGTTTGGTTCAGGAGGCGAGACTTAGGGTTTCAGAGGATTACTTACGGTCTATGGTGGATTACGTTGAGGTAAATAGGCCAAAGAGGTTAGAGTTTGGTGGGAAGCTAACGATAACGCAGTGGACCCGGTTTGAAATGTATGAGACTGCGGATTTTGGATGGGGTAAACC
>NW_010942891.1:0-270 GCF_000633955.1 Camelina sativa
AGTGTAATCTCCTGCAGGGTCAGCGAAGGGAACTGGAATTCCCGGACGGCTAAGGATCCTGATGCCTCCGAACCCACCAGCCGCCTTGTGAAACGCAAGGGATGGGAAGTAGTAGAAACTTCCAATTTGGTCTTTCACTTGCAAAATGTATGTGTAATTGCTTCTTGGTGGAATTGGACACGTGGTTCCGGACATCCCGTCCACATAAGAGTTCCTTCTGTTTTGTACCCCGTTCCTGTCCATCCATTTATTTCACTATTAGAACACAAA
>NW_010942892.1:0-270 GCF_000633955.1 Camelina sativa
TCTATGACAGTAACGATAAAATGTAGATGGACCATACCCTAATATTAGACCTCAAACCTTAGTTTCCATCCGTAGAATTGATGCTATATATATATATATTTTTTTTTTTTTCGTTATAAATATTGCTAACGATAAATTAGTAAAAGAGAAAACACATGCATGAGTCTAAATACAATATCTTTTCCATTATATACTATGATAGTTTTCAATCCAAAAATGAAAAAAAAAAATGAGCTATTTTAAAATCATATGGTCAAAAGAGAAAGAAAA
>NW_010942893.1:0-270 GCF_000633955.1 Camelina sativa
AAATCTGCTACGTTTTCCTATTCACAGAAAAATATATTAAATACTCATGGTATGTCAAGTGAGCAAAATATATAGCTGTATATAAAACTATATATCGCGAGTATGGTTTACCTCGTTATCTGCAAGGCCATACAAGGCAAATGCGGCATTGTGTTGCACAGTCCCCGTTTTCACATCAAGAAGATTTAGTAACGCGACGATACCTCCTCTATGTGCAATGCCAGCTTGATTGTGTGCGTCCTGCAACATTCAAAACATCAGACATGCATT
>NW_010942894.1:0-270 GCF_000633955.1 Camelina sativa
TATACAAAACTTAACTTCTAATTCTATATTTTATGAATACAAAAAAAGATCATCATGATTTAAATATATTTTAAATTTCTAAAATATACAACATAATACAAACTTGAAAAAAAAAACCCGAAAAAACCAACAAAGAACAAAGAACAATATACGAACAACATAACCACATGGAAAGAGGTAAAAAAATAAACAAAATAACAAACTAACAAAACAACCAAAATAAAAACAATCTCATCAAACTTCCGCGCGTAGCGCGGATCAAATGCTAGT
>NW_010942895.1:0-270 GCF_000633955.1 Camelina sativa
GGTTGTCAGTGAGAACACAACCAAAAACTCTTCTTTGTGATTGTCTTATTTGATGAAATCATATATTGTTGTAGCCTACTTGGTTTATTTTCGATCTGTTCAACTACATTTTCCGTTGTTAGATCCAATAATACAAAATCTTAGCTCGAAATCCTTATAGTCTAATCAGTAATTAGTGGGAATGTTAACGAAGTAGGTAATGGGGAGTGAAATGTTCATTTAGAGAGTGCAAAGAGTTGTTGAAACCTTGTTTTATGAAAGAAAAGTAAA
>NW_010942896.1:0-270 GCF_000633955.1 Camelina sativa
GGTTGTAACACCTAAGAGTGGTGGTTCTGGTGACAAAGCTTTCTTGAAGTTTTTGATTTATGGTAAGACTGGTTGGCTTGGTGGTCTTCTAGGGAAACTATGTGAGAAGCAAGAGATTACATATGAGTATGGAAAAGGACGTTTGGAGGATAGAGCTTCTCTCATTGCGGATATTCGTAGCATCAAACCTACTCATGTGTTTAATGCTGCTGGTTTAACTGGAAGACCTAATGTTGACTGGTGTGAATCTCACAAACCAGAGACCATTCG
>NW_010942897.1:0-270 GCF_000633955.1 Camelina sativa
TTCACTTGATAAGAGGTTTGAACAATACCGCTTATATGAAAATATATTTGGGTTCCTTTTTGATTCTACTAAATTGAAAATGTGTGATGATGTGAGTTTAAAGTCTCATTGTAGTTGTTTAGAACATAGTCTGAAAAATGGAGATTTGGTAGATATAATTGGAGATGAACTTTTTCTTGAGTTAAAGTTTCTTGTGGAACTTTTACCAAATGGAAAGATGGGAGCATGTGAAATATTGAATTTTCTTGTTCAGTTTGATTGTTTTCCTTA
>NW_010942898.1:0-270 GCF_000633955.1 Camelina sativa
ATGTGAGATAATATTTATATAAATATATTTAATATAATATCTAAATTCGAACTCATATTAGTTGAGTATTTAGTTTGATTTTTCATTTGGTTTCAATCTAATTTATTATTGTTTGAAAAATTTAAATAATAATGATTGCACTAATATTTTATAACTCAGAATGATCCAACAATCAGACCAATATCAAATTGAACCGGATTAGTAGTTGGTTAAATTTTTATTAATATCGTAAAATATTATAATTTGATATAAAATCAATAAAAACGACTA
>NW_010942899.1:0-270 GCF_000633955.1 Camelina sativa
GATTGATTAATTTAAACTCCCGAATATCGTACCAGGAACCGATTTCATGGTTTGGCGGGATATTTGGGTATTCACCCTGTAGAAAAGCCACTTCGATTGTGGAACCCTTCATAACAGATAAATTGTTATACATCAAAAACTGTTGGATTTAGCGAAATAAGAAAGACTTTTTTCAACTAACCTCTTCGTCCACAAGGAGGAGAACTCGTTTTAGAAAGCATTTGTGAATCGACCAAGCGTTCAACACCTTGGCGTGGATACACCAACACC
>NW_010942900.1:0-270 GCF_000633955.1 Camelina sativa
ACCCGTTGATGTGTCAGCCATGAACGGGAAAACTCGAGTTCTCTTTTTCCTCTTGCCTCTCACGCTTCTCCTGATATCTCCAACTAGATGTAACGGTCAGGATTTCGCGCTGGGCTGCGGGGCATCAGAAGCTTCGACTGACCCAGACAAGAAAAAATGGGAACCAGATACAAAGTTTCTAAAGACAGGAAACTCAGTTCACGCAACAGCTACATATCAAGACCCTTCACTTCTCTCAACAGTTCCTTATATGACAGCCAGAATCTTTAC
>NW_010942901.1:0-270 GCF_000633955.1 Camelina sativa
CTCCTGGCTCGGGCAGGTGTCATCCTTGGTAATTGCGAAGTTTCATTTAAGGAGGAATCTTGTAGGCCATCCTTAGATCTCTGTTTGTCCATAAAGAAGGGAGGAGAAAATATTGATACCCTGAATGCTGTACACAAGCTATTCATACATTATTGCACACAATATAATCTGCCCAACCTTCTGGATCTGTACCTTGATCATCACAAATTGGTCCTAGATAATGATTCACTCAGTTCATTGCAGGAAGCTGTTGTAAGTGCATTCCACGTC
>NW_010942902.1:0-270 GCF_000633955.1 Camelina sativa
GTTTATCCTCATGATTATCTTTTCACACTTGAGGTAAGTAAATCAACATTTGCTTTCGAAATTCCAACAAAAAGAATTTGCGATGTTTCAGTAGAATGTTTCGAGTTACAATGATTGATGAGAATTCTCTTTTTTTTTTATGCTCTCTCCATTTACCAACAGGATGACTTGTATTGCTTCGGTTGGCAAGCTGGTGGTCTGACAACTGATGAAAGATCAGAAGTGATTCTCTTAGGAGGTAAACTTCATAATCTTTCTTTCGATATTGCT
>NW_010942903.1:0-270 GCF_000633955.1 Camelina sativa
GATTTACTCCCTGAGAACCCGTCTGGTGGGCTTGTCACTTGGGATGGTCGACTTCCTCTGAGAAATGAAGCTATTGTCATACCAACACAGGTAAACAAAAAAAAGGAAGACGGTTTATATAGCATATTAGAATTTGGTTGGGTTTTGTGTTTTCGATATAGTAAACTGGCATTCTTACTCTCTTTTCAGGTTAACTATGTTGGGAAAGCAGGTAACATATACAGCACCGGGTATGAACTTGACGGCAGTGCATATGTTATATCAAAGCAT
>NW_010942904.1:0-269 GCF_000633955.1 Camelina sativa
GCATCCACACTTGGTCCTGCTGCAGCTACTTGATGATTCTTAAAATCTTGAGTCGGTGGTATGCTCATATCCACTCTGGATACCCAGACAGTTTGTGTGGGGACCTGTCCACCAAAATTAGAAGTTGGGTTTCCAAATATCTGATGCAGTACAACAGGTTGAACACTAGATTCCCAGCGCTGTACTCTCCAGCCTGTGATTGAGGGACCTTCATCAGGATCATACGGAGACATGTACTGCCCTGCAGACGCAATCAATTAGCATTTATT
>NW_010942905.1:0-269 GCF_000633955.1 Camelina sativa
AACAAGTAAGCTGTTAGGACGGCTGCAAACACACCAAGAATGATGGTACTCAGTAGAGGATATGTGCATAAGGCGACCTCATCATGATCAATATAAACTCGGGAATACGTTCTTGTGAAGTCATGTGGCAGCGTTACATAAGAGCCGCTACCACCATTTAGGCGGGACTCGGATAACACAACCGCAAGTTGAAGAGCAAGCATCGGGAGACAATAAAGAATAATATAACCCGCTGTATTCCTGTTCCATTTCCCGCTCAGAGCCCCTGA
>NW_010942906.1:0-269 GCF_000633955.1 Camelina sativa
AAAAAAAAAAAATAAAATTATCGAAACCAAAGAAACAAAAAAATATTTCTCCCTTGATTCCATCGCTGCTCTGTTATATATATGTATAGGAGTATACAACGGAGAAGAAACAAGAGGAAAAGAAGACGATAGCATTAGAGATGGACTCTCAGTCTCCGGTATGTTTTTCTCTTTCTTTATATTTATTTACTGTGAATCGACGGCTATGATTCTTATTGTAAAACCAAACGTTCTGAGCCGAATCTTGTACATCACAATCCCATGGACCG
>NW_010942907.1:0-269 GCF_000633955.1 Camelina sativa
ACAGGAGGAGGGCAGAGCTGAGGTTCTCTCTATGGTGGAGAAGGTTGAACACAAGGTAATCTCTCCAAGGGAAGAAGGTGGACACAAGATTATCTTCCGAAGAGAGGAAGATGAGGACAGAGCCGAGGTTTCTCCATGGTGATCATACATTATTGTGATGATACATCATTGATTCGAATATTATGTAATATGATTTTTATACAAAATGTTTTTTGAACCAATAATTTTAGTAATTAAAAAACTATGTAGAAGTGAAAGTAAAATAGTTG
>NW_010942908.1:0-269 GCF_000633955.1 Camelina sativa
ACTTGAGACCAAGAAGTGTTAGAGAAGTAAGAGAAAGAGTGGATGATAACATGGGTATTTTGATGTTCCACCAACAAATTAGAATCCCCAGCCAGTCCACTGGCGCCCGTCTATCTGCTACGTACATTCCTTAGGCTTTGCAACCCTTGGTACGTACGCAGCGTTATGCTGACCCGGACTAATCCGTACCAGCTCTACTTATCCGATTTAAATATGAAAATGATCGATTTAATATATATAGAATAAAGTTTACAAAATCAATAACAACA
>NW_010942909.1:0-269 GCF_000633955.1 Camelina sativa
TTTTTTTTTCATTTGACCACTAATCTATCTTACTCTACACCAGTTAACCAATGGGATGACGTTTGCAAATTAACTAGGTTATCAGAGAGCTTCAAAAAGACTGGGAAGAAAAAGCAATCTGCAAGGAATATATATACAGATTTCAAACAAAGGGTGAAGCATCTAGAGAAGAAAAAGGAACACCTTTCGGGACAATGGGACGAAGAAAGAAAATACATGCTCGGGACGAAGAAAACACAAAATAGAAAGATAAGTACATATCCTGATGC
>NW_010942910.1:0-269 GCF_000633955.1 Camelina sativa
TTGGCATCAATGGAGAACATAGCCGCACAGCTAAAACGAGGGATCTCAAGACAATTCTCAACTGGCTCGATTCGTCGAACAATGAGCCGACAGTTCACACGTCAGTCATCTCTCGACCCTCGTCGGACCAACATGAGGTTTAGTTTCGGTCGTCAGTCTTCTCTCGATCCGATCCGGAGGAGTCCTGATTCCACTAGAAGCGACGACGAGCCTCATATGTCGGTACCGGAGAATCTCGATTCCACGATGCAGCTTCTCTTTATGGCTAG
>NW_010942911.1:0-269 GCF_000633955.1 Camelina sativa
TAACATGTTCATTTCTGCGCCCAAAGTATATATAACATTCAAAAAATCTGTTACTTGCGCACAAGACGCTCAGCGTCTCCAAGCTCAACTTCACCGTCTTTTCTTTCCAGCCCTCCCTGAGGCTGAAACATCAACTCTATCTGCTCCAGCGACTTCCCACTTGTCTCTGGGACTAGCACATACACGAAGATAACCGAGAGCGCAGACACAAGGGAGAAGACGAAGAAGGTTCCTCCGACAGTGATGGCACGTGAGACGGAGAGGAAGGA
>NW_010942912.1:0-269 GCF_000633955.1 Camelina sativa
AATATGCTAATCAAACACAAGCTTACAACAAACATAGATAGATAGATGGTAAAAACATAAATCGTTGTTGATAGATCCATAGGAGCTCAAAGACTTTGACAACCTAGTTTGCGAAAATGTTTAAAAGAATTGATTTGGTCATTTTTTTTTTCACAAAAATTGATTTGGTCATATATGTCACCAGAATGCACTTATTTTTTCGGTCAAAGCTCCTGAGAGAATTTCATGATGGGTAACCTTCCTGGAAGTGATTGTCGGAACTGTGCGAG
>NW_010942913.1:0-269 GCF_000633955.1 Camelina sativa
ATCAGTAAAGCCGTGGAGCCTGATCGCCTTTTTGATGGCCTTCCCAACTCACTGAGACCATCCTCAGACGGTGATGGAGGTGGAAAACCACACGGCGCACATCACAATGATGATACGGAAACTGCTTCTTATACACTTCCAATCCTCATTCCATCAAGGGTATTGCCACTTTTGCATGATTTGGCACAGCAAATGGTTCAGGCTGGTCACCAACAACAGTTGCTACAAATTTATAGGTGAACTTTTGATTCTTGGTCAGAAATGTTTTC
>NW_010942914.1:0-269 GCF_000633955.1 Camelina sativa
GTAAATTAAATATCTTTAATTCTTTATTTCAGGATGTTGTTCGAACTGCTGACCCTCAGCGGGGCACAAGTAGGCTCCGACTGGACTTCAACCTTAAGAAAACGCCATGACTACAGGAAGGCGTTTATGGAGTTTGAGGCGGAAGCGGTTGCCAAACTCACCGAGAAAGAGATGAGTGCAATAAGCATCGAATACAAAATAGAGATGAGCAAAGTGAGAGGTGTTGTGGAGAACGCTACAAAGATCGTAGAGATCAAGAAAGCGTTCGG
>NW_010942915.1:0-269 GCF_000633955.1 Camelina sativa
AATGGCCGATTGGTTCTTGAGGCTGTCTCTATGCCGTCGCACAACAACTTCGCCGCGAAACGCCAAGACGGACGCCTCCTCCTCACTTTTGCTGAAGTCAGCGACGAACCCATCGAGAAAGAGGACGAGACTGAATCGGAGGTTCAGTGGTTCGAAGAGGAAGAAGAAGAGAAAGAAGAGGAAGAAGATGAGGCACCAGACGAGTTTGCCTACAAGCCCAATGGGATTCTCTATAAGTTAGCACAAAAGCCCATTCCTGTGACTGTTCA
>NW_010942916.1:0-269 GCF_000633955.1 Camelina sativa
ATTTGAACAGCCAAAGACTTGTATGTGGGAAAGAGAAAGGTGTTATTGAGGGCTCACATGCTACTTCAACTTGTTCGACACTTTCATCACCTGTGGAAATAGCTTTACCATTTGTTCCAAGATCTGATGACGATTCCTGTCGGTTGCACGTGTTTTGTCTTGAGCATGCTGCAGAAGTGGAACAGCGACTACGTTCTATTGGGGGGATTCACATGATGTTACTATGCCATCCAGGTGACAGCAAAACTACAAAAATTATTTCTATTAGT
>NW_010942917.1:0-269 GCF_000633955.1 Camelina sativa
TTATCAAACTGTGATGATTAGCGTCTTTTTATCAATTCCTTGGAAACTACTAATAGTTGTTGGCAAGTTTTGGTGGTAACTAACTTATGTGGTTTGTTATTTCGTAGCTGGTGCGTTTTCGTACACTGGAAAAACCAAAAGAAGACGAGTTTATTCTGGAGTTGTAAGTACCTCTATGGACAACTTTGTGTCATTTATTCCAGTATTGGAATTCGTAATGCTTCTACTTTCAGGTCAAAGCTGCACACTTATGATGATGTTGTCGAAAG
>NW_010942918.1:0-269 GCF_000633955.1 Camelina sativa
CGAACCCGAATCCGACCCGAAGTAACCGGTTCGGTACGGGTACGGGTTAGTGATAATATCCGATCGGTTTCTATCTTTTACTAAATCGGATATCCGTACCCGATCGGGTAATATCCGATACCCGATATTAAACTGAATACACCCGAACATATATACACATTAGCAATAGAATATTACAAATCCCTAATCCCCTTTCTTCCTTTCCATTGCCGATTTGATTTTGATTCACCCACCGCCATAGCTAGATTCAACTTCCCTTTTCCAAAAAC
>NW_010942919.1:0-269 GCF_000633955.1 Camelina sativa
ACATTTGCTAGAATCTCTGGTTACTGTGAACAAACAGACATTCACTCTCCACAAGTTACAGTAAGAGAATCACTTATCTTCTCTGCCTTCCTTCGCCTTGCTAAGGACGTAAGCAAAGAGGATAAAATGATGTTTGTGGATCAAGTGATGGAATTAGTGGAGTTGGTGGATCTGAGAGATGCAATTGTTGGTTTACCTGGTGTCACGGGGCTTTCCACGGAACAGAGGAAGAGATTAACAATCGCCGTTGAGCTTGTGGCTAACCCTTC
>NW_010942920.1:0-269 GCF_000633955.1 Camelina sativa
TTAAAAACAATGGAGCTTGAAGAGAGCTAAGGTGTAAGCCAATAGAAAGTAAAAACAAATATCTACCTTCCAACCATCTTTTTGGCGCATTGAATGTTCCAACATTATGATCAAGAAGTTGTGAATTAGATCTTCTACCTCAGAAGAACCCGCTGAAGCAGACTGTTTCCCAGCATCTTTCTGTGTACACACAAAAGTCAGCAAAATTTGGCAGAGCTGTTGGCACTTTGTCTACAACTTACCAGCTAACATAGTTGATTATATACTCT
>NW_010942921.1:0-269 GCF_000633955.1 Camelina sativa
GGGGATAACAAAAGTCATGAAAGCTCTGTTTTCTTCTGTTGGTTCAACTTCCAGGTGCTGCCAACCCAAAAAAAAAAAAAAAAAAAAAATTATATAATTTGCTTAGGCACCTAAACGTTATATTAGCACCCAAAAAAAAAAAATGTTGCTTGACGACAAAAAAAGAAAATGGTTGCTAGTATACTTTTGAGTGTATGTACCTCTTTGAAGAATTTCTTCAATGGCTCGTGCGAAGCTCCAGTAGCGATGTTATTGTCATTTTTGCTTTC
>NW_010942922.1:0-269 GCF_000633955.1 Camelina sativa
CACAAAACAAGCAAAAAGTAATGAAAATTTTCTTTCTATGACAAAGATCTAAATCTCTTCGTCTCCTCTCTCATAAAGTGAACTTTGAAATCGCATATGCACCCAGAAAAAAATTTAAAAGAAAACAAGAAAAAAAGAATCCAACGTTTCCAGTCAACTCCATTATTTAATATCCGTCGTAATTTGAATCTCCTCTTTTTCTTCATAGATAATATAAATCATATATAGGTTTGACATCGAAATTATTACAAGTTGCAATTTCTTTCACA
>NW_010942923.1:0-269 GCF_000633955.1 Camelina sativa
ATCGGAGATTAGTGGGTAAGCTTATATACCTTACCATTACTCGACCTAATAATTGTTTTGCTGTGAACCAGGCTAGCCAACACATGCAACACCCTACTGTCCATCATTGGAACATGGTGAATCGCATCCTCAAATATATCAAAGGACCACCAGGACAAGGAATTTGGATGGGACGCAATGAAAACACGGAGTTGGTAGGATATTGTGATGCGGATTATGCCAGAGACCGTGACGATCGTCGATCAACCACAGGATATTGCACGTTCCTA
>NW_010942924.1:0-269 GCF_000633955.1 Camelina sativa
TGGGAAGCACGCAATCCTAAAAAAGGTGGCTTACTTATGGGGTTTGAACTGCTTCTCATAGACCAGAAGGTACTTGAATTTCTTTTTTAAAAAGGTTTCATTATTCTCATAAGTAAACACTCTCATAGTTGACAATTTATTGTACAGTCAACTTTGATCCAAGCATTCATTACGGCAAACCGAGTAGCCTACTACGAGGAAAATCTCAAACCTGGAGTTGTCTACACAATTAAAAATTTCTTGGTAGCTAACAACAAAAAAAGCTACAG
>NW_010942925.1:0-269 GCF_000633955.1 Camelina sativa
AAAAAAAAAACAGTTTAATTTCTATGGTCCTAATGTCACCGTCCTTCCCCATCGCAACCACAGTCTCACCGGCTTATCTAACCGGAACTCTGGTCTCTAACTCAAAGGTACATCAGTTAAGGTTCCTTCCTCATAATTTCTTATCTTCAGTAATCACTAATCAGTATTGATTGAATCAGTCTTCAACTACTTACCTCTCTCCGGTTCTCTGTTTAGGCTATCTTTAGTCCCATAAAATCCTAATTAGCTTTGAGCCTTTGATTATAATG
>NW_010942926.1:0-269 GCF_000633955.1 Camelina sativa
GAATCCGAACAAGTTCATGAGGAAAAAGGCCAAAGTCAAGAAACCATGTAGCAAACCCATCTCTTTGACAAACCTTATGTGATTAATGACCCCGATAACCAAGGCAAATAGAACCTGAACAGATACCGCGTAATATAAGGTTGCCATCATTATAGCCAAAATCCTCATTGTCTCACGGAAACTCGCTTTCGATATCTCAAAGTTCTCGTAATCCACAGGCTCTCCTATCATCCAGAGAGCAATCAGCGTTGCAACTATGAGAATGTTGT
>NW_010942927.1:0-269 GCF_000633955.1 Camelina sativa
CAATTGTACTTTGAAAGTCTTATCCAATCATTTAAAAAATGTCGAATCCATTATTATTGATGTATTCTGATCAAAGCATCTATTCGGGGAAAAATAAAAGAGGTGTCGACAAAGATTGGATACATAAGATTTTTTTTTTTTTTATGTGTGTAATTAATAAATGCATAGCATATATATATAACATTTAAAAATTAATATGAGCTCCAAATGCCGAAATTTTTAGAAAAGGAGAATGTGTGTAATGGTTCTTCTAAATAAAGGAGACCACA
>NW_010942928.1:0-269 GCF_000633955.1 Camelina sativa
TCATGTACTGGACCTTTTGTCTTAGTTGGACAACTCCAGTATCAATCAACCAAGAGAGCAATGTCCTTTTGCCGGAGTATGGATTGAACCCGTCAGTAGTTGGATTCTTTTTGTCCTTAGAACTACGCACCAACAGAGTACATCTTCCAATTTTTTTGCTTTTTCGTCCATGTAGATAATGTGAATCTGATCCAGAGGATAGCCTTGCATTATTATAATATAATGACCTTTTACTTTTCGTGTGTAAATCATCCCAACCGGTTCCATTT
>NW_010942929.1:0-269 GCF_000633955.1 Camelina sativa
TATACTGCTGGGTTTTGTGCAATTGTGTTTCTCAGCTCCGACATTGTTTACCTCTTGAGAAAAAAAGACTAAACCTTTTAAGGCTTTAGCTGTTGGCATATATATAGCTGTATAGGTCAACGATCAGTAGGAGAAGTGTGGAACGAAGTCTCGAACATCTTATTAGTTAAAATGTTGAATTGCATGAGTGGATCTTGTTGTGAGTTAGCTTATTTAGCTGAATTTGTCTCGCAGGAAGCTCTCGAGGGTTGTTTTTAGAAACTAGGGAA
>NW_010942930.1:0-269 GCF_000633955.1 Camelina sativa
TTAATGAAGGGCAAAACATAAAATTTAATAGTTTCCTTAATTTGTGTAAAACCTTAAACGACAGTTAAACTAGAACGGATGGAGTATACATTTTCAAAAAAACAAGTAATTAGTCATTTATTGTATTTTTTTTCTTACATAATATGTCTTTTTACAGATTGACATCAAAGACGCTCAAAACAAGATGCCTTTGTGCTTTTTTGTTTTTAAAACTAATGGCCTGACAACAAAAGTTGTGATGTTAAAACCCTTTAATTAGAAAAAAAAAA
>NW_010942931.1:0-269 GCF_000633955.1 Camelina sativa
CATACCTCAGCAGAGAGTTGATCCCCTCTCAAGCTGTTACTACTCGATGAACCAAGGTATCTCACAATGGCCTTTGCAACTATTGGTGCAGCTGCAAGAGTCCTAGCTACCATGTAACCAGTTGAAGGATGAACCATTCCTGCTGTTCCACCAATTCCAACAACTCTTTGAGGTAAGACTGGTAAAGGACCTCCCATAGGGATCACACAACGCTCGTCTTCCTCAATCCTCTTCACATTGATCCCCAAATGTTTCAGTCTAGCAACCAT
>NW_010942932.1:0-269 GCF_000633955.1 Camelina sativa
TCAGGGAAGAAGATGTGGTCGAATTTTTGTACGCTGGTGGATGCGGCTGTTATGTTATCTGAAGAAGAAAGCCTTCAGACAATCTTTTGTCTCTTTCCGAGAAAAACAAGATCGTCTGTGATGAAGAGAAGATACCCACAACAAATTCTAAATAGAGCTTCTACGTCTTCAACGCTCATCGATCTTAACGAGTTCCCTATTGAATATGAGACAGAAGACCCACAAAACCAACTCCCATGGCTGTCTTCTTCGTGTGTCACCGCCGCTGA
>NW_010942933.1:0-269 GCF_000633955.1 Camelina sativa
TAGGGAGCGTTTTCTAATCTTCTAGATGATTTCCACCTGCTCTGGGCGTCCTTCCCTTTATTCTCTCTGTCGAAGGTTGCTCGCACATCAAATCAACGGGCGGATTGCCTCGCTCAGTCTTCTCGTTCTCTACTCTATAATACCTCTTTTGTAAACTCCTTTCCTCCGGTTTGGGCAACCAACCCTAGAGTTACTTTCTAATTTATAGTTTGGTTGACAAAAAAAAAAAAAAAGAGAAAAATAAACAAATAAAGATTTGTATTCAACAT
>NW_010942934.1:0-269 GCF_000633955.1 Camelina sativa
ATTTAGGATAGAGTCAGTACCAGAAACACAACAGAAAGGATTCTTTGACGCTTCTCTAAACCGGAATGTTGAACTTCTTCGCTAGAATCCTTCCTGGCACTATCTTTCCTCAATCTCAACCTCGCTGATTTCCTCCTCAAACCATACAATGATTCAGCAAACGAAGCATCTGCAACAACTCACAAAAACTAAACTTTATAAGCAGAGATTCCAATACACACACTCCCCAACCCCAAAACAGTTTCGAGAAGCTAACCTGTGGTTCGTAA
>NW_010942935.1:0-269 GCF_000633955.1 Camelina sativa
TAATTCCTTTTTCTGCTGGCATCTTTTGTTTTGACTCCTTTGTAATTCTCTTGGTTCTTCAACAGTCGGTTTGGAAAATTTGTTGAGATCCAATTTGACAAGCGTGGGAAAATATCTGGAGCTGCAATCCGCACTTATCTTCTCGAACGGTCTCGTGTTTGCCAAGTCTCAGACCCTGAGAGGAACTACCACTGCTTCTACATGCTCTGTGCAGCACCTCCTGAGGTAAGTCTTCAGTAACAATCCTAAAAGCAATAGAGCTGGAAAAA
>NW_010942936.1:0-269 GCF_000633955.1 Camelina sativa
TACAAAAGCTGAGCATTACTGCAGTTGGCAACCGTGAGAAACTTTTACGGTGTATCAAGAACCCTGTCGAAATTCATCTACCGGTTAACTCCCGTAAAATAGGTAAGAAAAAGCTTTTAGTTTCATCCTAAACCTTGTAATTTATCGACAATGTGTGAGCTAAAAGTAAGGAATTGTCTCTATCTTATATAATCAGGCTTCTCACACAGCTCTGAAAAGCTCGTCAATATGCAGAAACACCTAACTACTGTCTGTAATGATACAGACAC
>NW_010942937.1:0-269 GCF_000633955.1 Camelina sativa
CACACAGATTTCTACACCAAACCTATAACTTTACAATCACAGAGAAATAGGGAAGAATTACAGCTACCTTAGAACATAATGATCCACAGAGCTCAGGTGCCATGTACCATCTAGTGGCAACATAATCCTCGAACAAAAAAAGAAAGACAAAGAGAAGAAAATTCAAAAACACTGGAGAGATTACCAGATATGAATTAACAATTGACAGCAAAATGTGTAAAAAAGGGTGCATACCGTCCAAAAGACTGTTGTAGGTGTATCATTAAACG
>NW_010942938.1:0-269 GCF_000633955.1 Camelina sativa
TACTGTGATAATGAAGCTGCTATTCATATAGGTAACAATCCAGTGTTTCATGAAAGGACGAAACACATTGAAAGGGATTGCCACACAGTGCGTGATAGAGTTACCGATGGTACTCTTAAGCTTCTTCATGTTCGCTCTGATTGTCAGATTGCAGATATCCTAACCAAAGCAATGCAACCAGGACCGTTTCGGAATCTTGTGAGTAAGCTTGGCATTTCAAACATTTTCATGCCAGCTTAAGGGGGACTATCAGATTACACGAAGAAACA
>NW_010942939.1:0-269 GCF_000633955.1 Camelina sativa
CTGCTGATTTGAGTGTTTTCCAGGGTGCCATTGAGTCGGTGTCTGCTAGTGAAATTAAACTAAGCTTACGCCAGTCCTTGGTCAAACTTGGCGTTGGTTTTCTTTCTAGAGATCCAAAAGTGCAAGTCTTGGTATCTGATCTTGAAGTTGTGATGAGGTCCTCAACTTCAACGACAAATTTACAGAAAGCTAAAAGTCAGAAATCTCGAACTTCAGGCAGGGGAAAGTGGATGGTGGTGGCTAATGTTGCAAGGTTTCTTTCACTTTCT
>NW_010942940.1:0-269 GCF_000633955.1 Camelina sativa
GTGATTTTTCACGCTTCCCTAACAACACTTTTTGTAATATCGAGAGAACAAAAGACCCAAGAAAGAACAAAAGACCCAAGAAAGAAAGAAGAATACGTTTTCATATCTTCATATTATTGAGAAGACCCTAAACAATAACTCAGCCATAACGTTACCATAACTCAGCCAACCCCAATTTAGAATGACTATATAACCGACCGAACCGATCCAAACCGGAAACTAATTTTTCTATTATTTTCGGTTAATTACGGTTATATTCGGCTTGCTAT
>NW_010942941.1:0-269 GCF_000633955.1 Camelina sativa
AAAGGAATCTCAGCTGGAGTTGTTGTGGCTATTACCGTTCCCACTGTAATGGCCGTCTTGATACACTGGTTGTAGGATTTATTATTTTCCGGAGGAGAAAACCATACCAACGAGCTGAGATTGAATGTTAGTTTCTTTGTGTTTTACCTCTTTAGTCGAAAGGGCAAAAATCGACACATAACTAATACACACGTTCTTTGCAGCTGAAAGTGATATTTCAAGTACAGATTCATTGGTATACGATTTTAAGACAATTGAAGCTGCAACTA
>NW_010942942.1:0-269 GCF_000633955.1 Camelina sativa
AAATATTAAAACCGTGAAACTCAGTTTACTAACAGTAAAACAAAGGGGACAATAATCGATGATGGATAAAATAATAATTTCAATGTTATACATATAGTTAACTTCAAGTTTGCTGCTTAATCTAAACTAACTAAACCATTTATATTTCAAACATGTGTAATAATAATATAAGTCAATAACCATGATCATACACACGTATAAAGCACACGTATGATTGGGTAACACCACAAACAATAAAATAATGTGATAACAAACACAGTTTCTTGTGA
>NW_010942943.1:0-269 GCF_000633955.1 Camelina sativa
TAACCGCAAGTCGCCAATTTTCATCAAGAATGGCCTCATTGTAGGTTCTGGGTTCCTGACCAGATGTAATAGCGAAGAGAAACGCTTGATATGTCTGAGAAAATTGCAAACTCGAGACATAGTTATCTATGGGACATGGTGTTATGGATGGCGGAGACGTGTAGATCAGAGTTGTGACGTAATCCACTAATTTGACAGGCGGCTTTTTCTTGCGATGACCAAACCCAAGTTGTTCTTGTTCTGGTGCCGGAGATTGATCTTGGGATGGA
>NW_010942944.1:0-269 GCF_000633955.1 Camelina sativa
CTCAGGTCTATCAAATCCGAATCTTTAGCTTATCCAACAGTAGATTACAGTTCGAAAAATCCAAACTTTACACCAAATACCAAATTTTGAACATTAAATAGACTCCTCCTAGATTCAAGAGAACTCGAGAGAAATGATATAAATCACATAAACCCTAACCAAAACGGATAAAACCAAGAACAGATTTTTGAAGAACACAACAATTAGATAAAACCCATAAAGCCAAATCAAAGTTGAAATCAAGAGAAAAACTCATACGTACCGATCAA
>NW_010942945.1:0-269 GCF_000633955.1 Camelina sativa
GCTCAGGAGCAGGATATGGATTCTCTGGTAGGAGAGATCAGTGCGCTAAGCTTGTGTGCGGTTTCTCAGGAGTCGTTGAGTTTGGTTGTAGCTGATAGAGCAGATCTGTTGAGCAGAGTGTGGTTGGCTCAGGAGTCGGATTTGGGGCTGGTGAATGCCTTAAAGGATGTTGACTCAGAGTATCAGGTTTCGGCTGATGGCACTATTCTGGTGCATGGGCGAATCTGTGTGCCCAAGGATGAGGAGTTGAGGCAGGAGATTCTGAGAGA
>NW_010942946.1:0-269 GCF_000633955.1 Camelina sativa
ATATAATTAACTTACATTTCTATATCTAAATGAATAATTAACTTTTCACAACTAACTAACAAAAATATATAGTTACATATGCTAATTTTATGCGTGCTTGATCATTTAGATTTTGACATATATCATATTTGAAAAAAATTATTTAGGATGGAAATTTAACTAACCATTAAAATAAATGTTAAAAAGTCGAATTTCCTAAATAGTGAACAGAATCAAATAAAAAATCTTAAAAGCTAAGTGCGATTAGAGAGAAACATAATATTTGGATA
>NW_010942947.1:0-269 GCF_000633955.1 Camelina sativa
TTTTCCTAAGGTATTAATTCTAGGTGATCAATCAGGAATTAATATGAAGAACAATATAAGATGAAGATCACAAAAGATAATGAATCCTAAACATAATAGATCTAATAAACCATAAAAACCCTATGAAAAACCATAAACCTAACAAGAAAACTACTCAGACATATTTAATGAAGAATAAAACATATTTTCTGAATAATATGCAATTGAAATTAAGAAGTAAGCAGGGAGTTCAAGAATCTTCTCTCTACAGATGAAATCAGATCTATCTC
>NW_010942948.1:0-269 GCF_000633955.1 Camelina sativa
CATAAATAAATAAGGCAAAGCTAAATGGAAATTCAGTAAGATGCGGACGTCCAAGCTAATTACCTGATACACAAAGGAGGAGCACTATGCCCAGAGCGGAAGCGTAATAGGCGAGGATCAGAATCATTTGTGTCAAATATCCACATCTACAAGTATGAGGAATAAAAATATTATATTTGGCATAGTGGATGAAAATAAATTCAACAGGTAAGAGAAACCTCAGCTTACTTTGAGTGAGTTATCTGATGATGCACTCATTAGCACGGGCT
>NW_010942949.1:0-269 GCF_000633955.1 Camelina sativa
TCTCAATATCTTTGTTCATCTGAACAAGAGAGTGAATACTACTATGCTTACTCAAATGAAGATCATCGACAAACACATCCAAAGAAAGCAACGTAACTAGCGGCTTAATCACACTCTGCCTAGCGAACTCATCTTGAGCAATAGGATCATGCTCAGCCATTCTTGCAACCAATGTAGCTACCTTAATCTGAACTCTAACAGAAGAATCACCAAGAACCTGAACAAGAATAGGAACACCGAGTTCATTAACAATAGACCTAACCTTATCC
>NW_010942950.1:0-269 GCF_000633955.1 Camelina sativa
ATGTTTTGAATTTCAGGAAAGGAGATACTTCCTTACATGGAACCAAAACCACCAGTGGGGATTCACCGTTACATATTTGTACTCTTCAGGCAAAACTCACCGGTGGGTCTGATGGTGCAGCAGCCGCTGTCACGAGCCAATTTCAGCACCCGAATGTTCGCCGGACATCTCGATCTTGGTCTACCTGTGGCCACTGTCTACTTCAACGCCCAAAAGGAGCCTGCTTCACGCAGGCGCTAGTACAAGCAACAAACAAATACCATCTGCTG
>NW_010942951.1:0-269 GCF_000633955.1 Camelina sativa
AATCCCCCAAAAGCCCTTCAACCTAATCACTATCTTCCTAAAATAATCAGACACATATGTATTGTTGTACCTTTCACTATTCTAATGCCTAAATCATAATCTCACTCCTAAATAATACCTTATTGCTAATGCTATTGAACCGTTGAAGCTTAACAAAATAAAAACAGTTGAATAACATTACCAATAAGGTATTATTTAGGAGTGAGATTCTGATTTATGCATTAAAATAGTGAAAGGTACAACAATACATATGTATCTAATTATTTTAG
>NW_010942952.1:0-269 GCF_000633955.1 Camelina sativa
GTCGTTAAAATTAATACTTGTAACTTGTAAGAGCTGGTTCCCTTTAAATGCAAAGTGAATAAGTTGGGTTGTGGCAAGGTCGATAATCTCTATCCATGGTGTCTCATTTTGTGTTATCTTTACACCATCAATAATCCTGTGATATCCTGGATCTCCAATGTCTCGTGTCAGGGCTTTGCTCAGTTATTGCAAGTTCCTCAAGAGGATTCCCAGATGTTAGTGAAGGAGCGTTTCCCAGTCCCAAGATTAGTTGTGTGTGATCAACATGG
>NW_010942953.1:0-269 GCF_000633955.1 Camelina sativa
AGAGAAGAGCTCTATGCTGTGTGGGAAACCATTGGGGACAACAAATTATACTCATCCTCCAATTCCAAGAGTTCAAGGATAATGAGCCCAATCCTAAGGTACTTCCACAAAGCTCTTGCCAACACCTTCTTTGCTAGGAAGGAAACTGGGAATATCAATGAGGGGGAGCTAATATGATTGACTTGGCACTCAATGGAATCATTTTTCAAGCAAGAAATGGTGCCATCATTCTTGGGAGCACTGTGGAGACTGACCTAGCAATGGTGCTC
>NW_010942954.1:0-269 GCF_000633955.1 Camelina sativa
GGTTTGGCAGATAAACTTGTGCAATTGCTCGGTGTCTGATAAGGCTTTATGCATGTTGATGAGCAATCTGAGTCGGGTTCAAGACGTTGACTTAGTTCATCTGAACCGTGTGACTGTAGAAGGGTTTGAGTTTGCTCTGAGAGCCTGTTGCAATAGGCTCAAGAAGCTTAAACTACTCGCACCTCTCAGATTCTTGCTCTCATCAGAATTGCTCGAGACGCTTCATGCTCGTGGTTGCCGCATTAGGTGGGACTGAAGACATCAAGAAC
>NW_010942955.1:0-269 GCF_000633955.1 Camelina sativa
TCTCTACGAGAAGGAGGTAGCATGATGTGTTTAATCTCCACAACATCAGGATGACGAAGCAGCCGAAGCAATTTGATCTCTCTGAGAATCCTAGTAGCATCAGAGACATGCTCAAACACGTCGTTAATCTTCTTGATGGCAACTCTCTCTCCAGTGTGTGAGTCTAGAGCAGAAGCCACAACACCGTAGCTACCTTTCCCAACGACTTCTTGAATCTGATACCTGTTTGCTTCACCATACTCCGTGAAGAACTCAGTATCCTGCACACC
>NW_010942956.1:0-269 GCF_000633955.1 Camelina sativa
TATTTTCATTGTGTGAATCTATGTCATGTAGTATCCCTATTTGCGATCTGATGACATCACGAGAAGGGTCCCCAAATTTAGTGACAGGACTCTGGAATTTGCGTCTACTATAATCTCCCGTATCATCCATCATGATAGATGAGTCACCGTCAGCATTACCTTTTTCGACACCACCGCAAATAGCTGTGTCACCAAGAAAACCAGTTCTCTCCTCATCAGCTATGGGCATAGCAGACACTTTGACAGATTCTCCACCAAAACTTTCAGAA
>NW_010942957.1:0-269 GCF_000633955.1 Camelina sativa
AATAGTTGTTGCATCATAGCTCTTAAGTCAGGTTCTTGGGCTTGGTATGGCTGAAACGCTTGAGGGTGACACCATTGAGGCTGGAAACCTTGTTGCTGGTGCATGGATGCATAATGGAACTGACTGCCTTCAAACATGGTTACTGACTCGAACAGACACAGGGTCGAGCACAGAATCGAGTTGATGGTCAAGTCGACTGGGAAGTGCTGTCTATTTAGATCTGGCGTCTGACTCGATCAAGTGCTCGATCACGACTCGGTCGAGCTGGG
>NW_010942958.1:0-269 GCF_000633955.1 Camelina sativa
AACCAAAAAAAAAAAAAAATGTGTTCTTTTCCAAAATTCCGATGCTGATCAGACAATAACAGCTCAATTACAAATGTCGTATCACGAAATAAGTCAATGAACTGAAATCAAAATCTCAGCTTAAACCCAGATCGGACCCAAAAACAAATAAAAAAAAAAAGAATCGCTGGAACATTATTATAACAACGACTCATAAGCATACAAAATTGACGAATGGAATACAAATCTCGAGAATCTGAACCCCCAAAAGAAATCGAAATGAAACGATA
>NW_010942959.1:0-269 GCF_000633955.1 Camelina sativa
TGTAACTTTGTTCTAAAAGGTTGTGAAGAATATCACAATTCACAAGTTTGAGTTGATTTGATGTCCTCGTAGCTAACTGTGATAAGATCTTTATTTTTGGATTAACAATTCAAAGCTCAACAGAAGATTAGTGTTTATAACAAAAAAAAAAAAAAAGAAGATTATTTAGGGTCTACATGCCTAGTATACCGTAAACTGAATATAATCATATATGGTTAGAAGTTAGAGCATGTGCATTGGTTGGGACAAAAATTTGGTCCCTCAAATAT
>NW_010942960.1:0-269 GCF_000633955.1 Camelina sativa
TAGTTGGTAAGTGAATATTACATATTCCCTTATCTATCACTCCCCCATAGTCTTAGCGTCGTTGGGAAGGATGCTCAGACTGGATCGAAACTCGGTGAACAATGGGGTTGGGAGACCCTTTGTGAAGATGTATGCGTATTGGTGAGATGAGGGAACGTGGAGAACACGTACGGTGCTGAGAGCGACCCGTTCACGCACAAAGTGAATGTCTATCTCGACATGTTTGGTGCGTTGGTGTTGAACGGGGTTTGTGGAGAGGTAGACGGCGC
>NW_010942961.1:0-269 GCF_000633955.1 Camelina sativa
TTACCATTCAAATCGTGGAAAGTCTTATGCAAAACAAGGTCAACAGAATCTTCAGAATCAAAAGAAACAAAGCCAAAACCTCTAGGACGTTGCGTAGTCTGATCAATCATAATGACTGCATCAGTCACAGGACCGTAAGTTTCAAAGTAAGCCCGAAATTCATCTGATGTTAATGCAGGAGGCAAACCTCCCACGAATATCTTCTTAGTACGAACGTTAGCTCCGCTATCAAAATTCCTAGAAGCATTAAAATTCCCTGATCTCCCAGC
>NW_010942962.1:0-269 GCF_000633955.1 Camelina sativa
TTTCTCCTGTTATGGGAATTCTACCAGCTCGTTTATATATCTGTTGGCTGTGTTCGTTTGATGGCTATGTTTTTGAGGGCTTAGGTATTGTGTCAAAATTGTTATTGGAGCAAAGTACTGTCGTAAAAGTCTCTGTCATATTAAGCATATTAATGAAATTAGGCTTAGGAAGGTTCATAATAATCCTTGGCATTTGTCTTATCCATATCGTCTGCTTGAAGTTTCATGTTTCCGTTTTGGTAAAATGTATTCTTTATTAAATAGTGACC
>NW_010942963.1:0-269 GCF_000633955.1 Camelina sativa
CCCTTAAGCATCTTATGTTGGGTCTAAATGGTAGTATAAAATTTGAGCTCTTGAGGTAATGTTATGGTCTGATTTTTGGTTACATCATTTACACAAATACAAAACTTAGAAAAAGTTGAGGAATTCTAGTAAACATCATTTGGTTGTAGTATACATATTTGATATTTATATAATGTCATAAACTTTTAACAAATAGTACAACGTTGTACTGTAGTATCCATGTCTAACTTGCTACGCGGGTGTTGGCTTGTAGTATGAATAATTATCAT
>NW_010942964.1:0-269 GCF_000633955.1 Camelina sativa
TTAATTCTAACAATACAAACCTCTCGGATCCAGAGTGGAAGACTGATGCCTCCCTTCCCACCAAACAAGTGCATATTTGAATGAAAACAAAGAGCAACATGTAACTTCAACCCTGCCTCAGAAATCAGCCTAAAGAGCTCTTCATACAGTGACCATTTGAACTCAAGAGGACAGAAACGCTCTACGATCCCCCACCAAACCTCCACTGCGATTCCATGAACACCAGCTAACTTGAGTGCCTTGAGAGAAACAGTTAAAGCCTTGAGCCT
>NW_010942965.1:0-269 GCF_000633955.1 Camelina sativa
AATTATTAGAATAGACTCTGCAGTTTAAATTTCTTTAAGAACTGGAAATTTCTAGCAGTGTACCATCTTCACCAGTGGCTCATAGATTATCTCTGGAAGATAGGCCAAGGTCGTACCACTGTCAATTATTGCTCCTTTTCTATCTCCCGGTTGAAATAAATCAGCTGGAATATTAAGAAACTCCTGACCAACTTGAACTGCTGTCATATTGACATTGTAATGTGGTCTACAGTTCAAAACAATAATAGTCCGTTAACAAAAAAGAGAAA
>NW_010942966.1:0-269 GCF_000633955.1 Camelina sativa
ATTTCTCCTTTTCTTTTCTGTTAAGATGGCATACCTCTTTTGCTACATTTTAACTCTTGCCAGTAAAATGTGTCCATGGCTTGTAGTTTTTAGCATTTCATTGAAAACTGATGTTCACTGTTATAGAGGTTTTAACCCTTTATCAATCTTCTAATATTCTATTCAATTTCATTGTAGAGGTTGAGCCACAGTATTCTGGAGCTAGGATTGAGGGAGAGGAAATTTCCTTGGATTTTGTGAAAACGATGATGGAAGATTTCAAGAACCAA
>NW_010942967.1:0-269 GCF_000633955.1 Camelina sativa
TGCAAAAAGAAGAGGAAAGACCGTGAGAAGTCTGCTCCGAAAACCCGAACTGCTGGCTCCAGCAGCCCGGTTTCACCACCTCCAGCTATGATTAGTCGTGGTCTCAGAAGTCCTGTGTCAGCTGGAGCTTCAAGGGAGACAAGGCTAGCACAACAGCAGCGCTGGCCAAACCAACCCACTCATCCAAACAACAGCGGTGCGGCTGGAGATTCAGTGGGATGGGCTAATCCGGTGAAGAGGTTGAGGACAGATTCTGGTAAAAGACGGCC
>NW_010942968.1:0-269 GCF_000633955.1 Camelina sativa
ATATAAGCACCAAAACTATCCGAAGGAAGCTCGGAAATGACTTTGAAAGTGTCCAACACATCTGCGACCTCTTCAGTTCTGGGGAGATCAGGTCCAAAGAGAGGGCGTTTCCCACTTAGCTCAGATAAGAGCCATTCCTGTCTTTTATCCTCTGACCATTCTTTGTAAGATCCAATACCCAAGTGTGTTGTGATAGCATCCAAGACATCGGTGTGTCTGTCAGATTCTTGTCGGATATCAAGTTTCACAAGCGCAAGCCCAAATGTTGA
>NW_010942969.1:0-269 GCF_000633955.1 Camelina sativa
AAAGTCGAGTTGATGGCATGATTGTTCAACATTGTTCCGTAACAACGAGAGTATCTCATGTTGTAGCCGTTGATCTGTTTCATCAATGGGAATTCAAGAGGAAGCAACCATGAGGTACCTGGAAACGGCTCGCAGAAGAGATCACTTATATCTTTGCTTTGATCAACAAGAACGACTCTCTCAGTCAACATAGCGTAGAGGAAGACAGAGGCAAGAGTAAGTATTCTGTTCCCAAGACCGTAAACCGCAACCCACACGATGTATCTGCA
>NW_010942970.1:0-269 GCF_000633955.1 Camelina sativa
ATGCCCAGTTTTCATTAGATCAATAACATCAAATGTTGAAGAAACGGAAACAAGACTTGCATCCGGCACACTTAGACCCTTTTGAGAGCTATTCCTGATCTCTAACGTATTAAGAAATGTTAAGGAATATGAAAATAAAACATGAAAATGATCTCTAACCAGAACATAAAACTTATAACCATTCATGAAAAAGGATATCTTTTGTTGCTTCCATCACTAACAAGAAGGTCTCTGACTTGCTCATTGTAAATCTCAATCATCTGAACAGC
>NW_010942971.1:0-269 GCF_000633955.1 Camelina sativa
TCCTTATGAACCAACCAATTTTGGTCTTACTTTGTGGTGTGTAGATGATGAAGCAAAGGCACAAAGTAGAGAGAGAAAATAACATTGGTGATGAAGTTGGCTGGTCCAAGAACAGAGAAAAGGCAAAGACTATCCCAAAGCTCGCTGCCATGAACAAGAAGTTTGGAATGATTCACGGCTTATCATCACTTGCTAACATCTTCTCCTTTGGAAGCCTTGCTATGCATTCTTGGTATCTAGCTGGGAAGTTGAATCTCTAGTTTCCTCAT
>NW_010942972.1:0-269 GCF_000633955.1 Camelina sativa
TCTCCAAATGTGAGATTATTCATGCATCCTTGGGAACAAGCACAAGCCTGGAAAGCTGTTAGAACAACATCTGTAACTCTCTGGGATGTTAGAACGTTGCCTCCAACAACAGCTGCTTTCTCGCTTGGAGACAGGAAAGAACCAGCGGGTATGCGAATTTCAACCGGAGCTAAGCAGCCTTGGTTTAGTGGAATGTCGACATTAACTAGACAGCGGAGGCAGTAAATAACTGCTGCAGATGTAACTGCTTCTGGGGCATTCCAGTTACC
>NW_010942973.1:0-269 GCF_000633955.1 Camelina sativa
GTTGATTTTGTTGATGAATTGCAGGATGTTCACCTTAAAGCTAAAGAAAATTTGGAACATGCATCGTTGAAGTATAAGACGGCTGCGGATGTTAAGCGTCGAGCATTGGAGTTTCAGCCAGGTGATTTAGTTTGGGTTGTCCTCACTAAGGATCGTTTTCCAGCACGGGAATATAACAAGCTTAAGTCTAGGAAGATCGGACCTGTGGAAGTGTTACAACGTATTAATGCTAATGCCTATAAGGTGAAGCTTCCACCGGACATGCGGAC
>NW_010942974.1:0-269 GCF_000633955.1 Camelina sativa
GAATCAGCATACTGATGATACATTGGGTCTGCCATATGTGACTGCAGACCAGCACCTCCTCCCATCATTCGATTACTGAACCTGCCAAGATTACGTGATTCAGAGAGGTTTTGGCCAGAAGATACATAACCTCCGCCATGAAGTCTGGAATCCATTCCAGAAAATCCCATAGCAGATGCTGCAGAAACATTTTCATACATTGGAGAATAGTTATTAGTTCCAAGTTGGCTAGCCATCATAGAAGCTACAGCTGGATTTAGTGCATAATT
>NW_010942975.1:0-269 GCF_000633955.1 Camelina sativa
GCTAGAAAGCTATTTTACGAGATGAAAGCGAGCGGTAACTCTCCTGATTTCGTCGCACACAATGCTTTGCTTGATGGGTTTTGTAAATTAGGTCGGATGGTTGAAGCATTTGAGCTGTTGCAGCTTTTTGAGGAAGATGGTTTTGTGCTTGGTCTTCGAGGTTATAGCAGTTTAATTGATGGATTGTTCAGAGCTAGTAGATACACTCAGGCATTTGAGTTGTATGCAAATATGATGAAGAAGAATATCAAGCCTGACGTCATTTTGTA
>NW_010942976.1:0-269 GCF_000633955.1 Camelina sativa
CTCATGCAGCTTATTCAATTGCTCATTTTCTTGGGCGATGCTTTGACATACAAAACCCTCTTGATCCACCATATTCTTGGTCCGCTCTCCCACCGAACACTCCATGAATTTTGACATTACTTCTTCAACACCTTCCCTTGATGGCCAAACCTCCGGAGTTGATTGGTACGGACTATAGATGACCGCACATGCTTTGACATCACAAAGAGTCACCAGCTCGTTAACTTTCTTCAGCAGTCCTTCTTTTCTCTTCAGGAATGTTTTTCTCC
>NW_010942977.1:0-269 GCF_000633955.1 Camelina sativa
GGTTTCGATATGAAAGATGTATTTGTACACGTAAAGCTGATAGAGCAAACTTCTGGAGATGATAATCCTGTGTTTGTGATTCAAGAGGTGTGTGATGAGGGAGGTGATGGTCATGGTTCTGTGTTCAAGCTCACATACGCTTGTAGTTCTTCGCTTCCATGGTCAACTATTTCAGGGTCTCTTGATAGTGCTTCGATTTGTTATAAGAAAGTACAAATCTTTGAGAAGAAAGGTTTGACTCTTGGGGTTGTTCTTCTTCTGGTTGAGTC
>NW_010942978.1:0-269 GCF_000633955.1 Camelina sativa
TCCCGAAACAGGCTAAAACTGAGAAAACATTGATTCGAAGCAGTGAACAGATTTACTACTGTTTCTAGGGTCAAAATGTGTGACAATCCAATGAATTTGACTAATTGTAAGAGTTTCGGATGAATTTGGAGTGTTTAAACACCACTTTTACCCATTTTGTCCCGAAACAGGCTAAAACCGAAAAAACACTGATTCGAAGGAGTGAACAACTTTTTACTGCTGATAGGGTCAGAATGTGTGACAATCCAATGAATTTTACTAATTGTAAG
>NW_010942979.1:0-269 GCF_000633955.1 Camelina sativa
GGTGTGTTAACAGAAACAAACACAATATCAGCTTCCCTGACATGTTTCTCAACATCAGTGCTGAAGAAGAGGTTCTTGCCACGGCATTGCTTCACAACATCGTCGAGACCAGGCTCGTAAATCGGAAGCTGGTCACTGTTCCAAGCGTTGATACGCGGCACGGAGATATCCACAACAGCTACTTCAATGTCTGGACATTTCAGTGCAATCACTGCCATTGTCGGTCCACCAACATACCCAGCTCCAATACAACAAATCTTCACCATTTT
>NW_010942980.1:0-269 GCF_000633955.1 Camelina sativa
GTGAGTATGGACATTTCTGGTTTACCTGTACCGGTTTGCACTTGTACTGGAACTCCTCAGCAATGTTACCGTTGGGGATGTGGAGGATGGCAATCAGCTTGTTGCACAACGAACATTTCGATGTATCCTTTACCGATGAGTACTAAGCGACGCGGTGCAAGGATATCGGGTAGGAAGATGAGTCAAGGTGCGTTTAAGAAGGTCCTTGAGAAGTTAGCAACAGAAGGTTATAGCTTTGGGAATGCTATTGATTTGAAGAGTCATTGGGC
>NW_010942981.1:0-269 GCF_000633955.1 Camelina sativa
TAACTGATACTTGACAACTTCTTCCTTTTTATCAGTTTACTAGGAAACAGCCGGATTAACAGTTAACGATCATGTTCGTACAAGGTTCGTGAGTTATCCTCTTTATCTTGGCTTTCTTTATTTTCTCTTTTCTAGGGCTATTCATCTGTTCTCACGGTTCTTTTGTTTCATATCTCATAGGAGGCCTTTGAAGAACGATTGCGAGAATATCATGTGATGTGTACATCCCTCGGCGGTATTTCTGTCCCAGCTCTTGACAAAAGATTGTC
>NW_010942982.1:0-269 GCF_000633955.1 Camelina sativa
CTGTGAGGTCAAGCAATATCGGTGTAACTTCCAAAGACAAGTCGGTGGAAGAGAAGTTGGCCGCTGACTTCGATTGAAGACTAAGCGACGTTAAAGAAGCCAAGGTTGGGAACCTCATCGGGGTGAGGATGTCTACTCGAAGTAGAGCCTTAGCAGAGGTGTGAGCAGGGTTGCAAATGCTCTGGTTGAGGATAAAAGGAGCGATGGACAGGGTAACTGGGTACTGTGTGCAACTCGGGCAGAAAAGGTGGTAACCCCCACTCCATGGA
>NW_010942983.1:0-269 GCF_000633955.1 Camelina sativa
TTTAGAAGCACTGCAGATTTATCCTTGTCTGAAATCTTTTGTCTATCACTTGCCGGCCTTATAGGCCATGGTGATCATGTATCTAGATATCTGTGGAAAGATGAGGTGGATGAGTGGGAGATTTCTCCAACTTTAGCATCATATATAAGTGGAGAGCTGGTGAATGGCATGGGTGATAAAGATCTTCCGGTTCTCACCTACTCAGATCGAATGTGGTATAAGTTGTTGGTTGGTGCTGTGCAAGAGAAAAGATCTAGGGAGGCCAAACT
>NW_010942984.1:0-269 GCF_000633955.1 Camelina sativa
CTGCAAGAGAAGCTCGAGCTGCTAGAGGAGATCGAAAGGGCTTTTGTGCATCTTGATTATGAGTACACTCACAAACCTGAGCACGCTAGTAGATCCCACAGTTAGTTAGCTGTTTATCTTTTCAAGATGTCTACGTTTCCAAATCTTTTGACAACTTAAAAATCTCCAGTGTATTGTTTAGTAGACAATTGTGAGATAAAAAGGAATGATTTTTGTAACTAGCTACTTGCGTGTTTCATTTCATTTAGCAACAAGATGCTTTCCCCTAC
>NW_010942985.1:0-269 GCF_000633955.1 Camelina sativa
AGCCTACTTTTTAACGTGTTTTAGTAACTGAAACCAAAACTACTGTTTTATTACCTCGTTTGTGCCTTCGTCGTCTCTGTAATGTGTCATGACCAAAATCTGATGAATAGCTGTGAGATCCATTCTTGAGCAGGCTTCACCTAATGGTGAAAGTGGCCTCTGTGGAGTTGAAGGTGCCTCCTCTTGCTTCTTTATTCCAAGCATCACATAAGAGGGAACCTGTAACCAGAATATTTAACACTTAAAAAGAGGAATTCAAGAACTCAGTC
>NW_010942986.1:0-269 GCF_000633955.1 Camelina sativa
GACTTCATGTTTACCACATCTTCCTTTGTTGTTAGATGGCTAGACGGCTTCATAAGCTTCCAAAGCCCTGCGGGATGTCGGCTCTTCACTCGGACATGCTCTTTTCTCTTGCCAAAGATTCTTTCGCACTCTGGGTATGGCTTCACGTATAAATTATAGAATCTCTTCATGCTTGGTTTTATCAAACCTTTCAATCCAATATCACAACCAAGCCCGCCTTTCAGTTTCAAGTAATCAATGACATTGTACCGTGGAACGATCTGCTTCTG
>NW_010942987.1:0-269 GCF_000633955.1 Camelina sativa
TCTTTTTCACTTTTCTTTCAAAATTTTAATTATGATTTTCTTCCAAGAAAAAATAAAAAAACGAGGCATGAAATAATCATTATCCTCTTCACTTACTAAGCCACTCACTATAAGCAGCAGCAACTCCAGAACATAGTGAGCCCCCAAAACATTAAAGCATGATGATGTCTAATGATGATGATCTTCCTCCATCCATTTCTCTAAAATTTTGGGATTTCTGCGAAGACTCTTCTTCTTCTCTTTCACTTCTCTGAACTTCAAGATTCGTG
>NW_010942988.1:0-269 GCF_000633955.1 Camelina sativa
TAAAATGTCGATTACCTTAATTATTCAAACTGATACGATTTCTTTATATTGCATTATTTGGAAACTTCTTATTTTGTATCTGTTTGGATATGCGTTTATGTCCGATTTTTTTGCTAATATCTGTTTGGCTCCACAATTCCTTATTAATTGATATATGTTTGGATTCAAGGATTATACATATACTTATTCTTATTTTAGTGGTATTTCATTGTAATAATTTCTAATTCTATGTCTACTTATTAAAAATGCTTCCCTTTTAATAGTATAGA
>NW_010942989.1:0-269 GCF_000633955.1 Camelina sativa
AAATCGCAACTGTTGTTGGTATTTTTTCAGATTGTTATTATTATATTTGAATACAATGATGATAAGTTATTTATATATAGATTCTAAATATGCGAACTTTTGAATAAATTAAACAAAATCTAAAAATATTTTATATAGTAATTTCTTTTTGGATGGTCGTTATTGTTTAATATGCATTTTAATTTTGTATATGAATGTGGACGATTTTTATTCATATATTGGAACGCTATTACAAACTCGTGAATCGTGATGCTAGCTAGACATTTTCT
>NW_010942990.1:0-269 GCF_000633955.1 Camelina sativa
AAAAAGTATTGATTATTTTAGTGCCTAGTTGGTTTTAACATAACGATTGTGATTGCAGTTTTGGGAGTTTGAGAAAACGATCAGATAAATGTGGTTTCAAGCAATACTAAATGTTTAGAACCACTGGTTTAGTATTTTAAAAAATAGGTGTGTTTGTGTGAATTTTATGACTGATTGATCAGCAAAAATTAAAAATGATCAAAAATAAATGTAATATATAATTATAAAAAGGTATAAAACCATCAAAAATTATATTATTATGATAAAAT
>NW_010942991.1:0-269 GCF_000633955.1 Camelina sativa
ACAGGGTTTGTGCTCCTAAGGGTGAAGGAGGACTGGGCATTAAGCGGCTTCAGGATATGAATAAAGCGCTGCTCGCTAAAGTGGGGTGGAAGTTACTGGGTGATCAGGACTGTCTTTGGGCGCATGTGCTTCGATGCAAATACCGTGTGGGGGACCTTCGGGTGGTGGACTGGTTGAGACCAAAAGGGGTTTGGTCTTCTACTTGGAGAAGTATAGCAACTGGTATCAGAGAAGTGATTTTACCAGGTCATGGTTGGGTTGTAGGGGAT
>NW_010942992.1:0-269 GCF_000633955.1 Camelina sativa
GTACAATGTGACTTATATCTGAATACACAAGTGACTTGCCCTTAAAATGACCACCAACCAGACGATTTACACCAGATTTAGATTCAAAGAAATCAACATTCACATCAACCTCCCAATGAGCAGTTTCTTTAACTTTCTCAACTTCTCCCAATACATACTGCAAAGATAAACAAATAACAAACTCTGAATACACCCAAAATTAAGAAAACACAAAACACCCCTAAAAAAAAAAAGACAAACCTCAAGGGCATGGACAAGAGCATCAGAAG
>NW_010942993.1:0-269 GCF_000633955.1 Camelina sativa
ATTTTCTCGAGTGTAGAAAATCGAACATGAATATGAAAGAGGCATAACTACAGAGTTACGTAACTCTGTAATGTACAAACAAAAATATTTGTAAGGACCTAAAATCAGAATCAAAATTTCAGAATCGTTCTGGTTCCACTTAAGATTTTGTCCTCTTGACTTTGCTACACAAATTTACAAAAAAAAATAAAACATTATAAAACTAACAGTTTTTGTTTGGTTTTAGCGTCAAATCATTAATTGAATAAGAGGTTTGATAAGTTAAACCA
>NW_010942994.1:0-269 GCF_000633955.1 Camelina sativa
ACAATGCTTCGCAGTTTATAAGTATAATCCACATTCAAGTAGATTAATTTCCTCAATGCCTTCAGACCAACTGGTAATGATTTTATCCCTGTGTGTGACAAGTTGAGGTATTGCAAAGATCCTAAGTTTGAAATTTCTTCCGGCAATCCAATAAGCCTCTTGTTCTCAGAAAGATCCAAGACTACAACTGCTGGCATAAACCTAAAGAATTCACCTGAGATATCCACCAGCTTGTTATTCTGGAGTAATAAGGTCGAGAGGTCGGGGCA
>NW_010942995.1:0-269 GCF_000633955.1 Camelina sativa
TTCAGTAAGCTCAGAAAGGTGAATAATCAGCAGAATTGAAGACAATACTTAAAAGAGTTAAGAGCGAGGAAAGAAACAAACAATTCTACTCCTCCAGAAACATAAATCCAGACAGCTATTTTAAGATATACAAGAAAAGCGTACCGACAGATAGAATCTATTATCTAAGATAGTGAAACAGCACCAAATGCATGTGGAAACCATGGTTTAACTAGTTCCACCACTTTGCTGATGAGCCTGCGATTCCCAGAAGAGTCTGACAGTGGAAT
>NW_010942996.1:0-269 GCF_000633955.1 Camelina sativa
CTTCTTTCCATCTTCTTCTCTACATCGTAACAGAAAAGCTCAAAAGGATCAGAAAAGAAGTGTGGAACATAGACGATCTCTCTAGCAACAGTGATCCCTGCGAAGTTAAAGCCCCGCAACATTAAAGTGGTATAAGAAGGAAAGACATAAGTCTTCTTTGTCCAAACTTGATTCTTGACATCATCAAGAACCCACAAAACAAAACAAACCATCATCAATAGAATCATACGCAGCTAACTTCCCAAGGTAGTTTGTTAGGACACCAGCAA
>NW_010942997.1:0-269 GCF_000633955.1 Camelina sativa
CCATGTTAACAAATCGCTTTCAAACCGAATATATTAACCGAATAAAGAATGCGAAAATAGTTCAGGTTACTTATAGCACAACTACAAGAAGATATGTTTCCATCCAGTTTGTTAAAAAACAATTAAGCATTAAAACAAAATTGAGACACTACTTTTATAAAATGGTTAGCTTTTTTGTCTACTTCTAATCGCATCAAAAAGAACGCCGAAAGTGAAACTTTTTAACAAAAGTGGGCTTCGAGTTCGCACTGTGTGTTCTTGTTCAATAC
>NW_010942998.1:0-269 GCF_000633955.1 Camelina sativa
GGCCCCATACAGTGGGACGAGGAGGTTGCAGGCTACGCTCGGAGCTACGCAGACCAACTGAAAGGCGACTGCAATCTCGTACACTCCGGTGGGCGTTACGGGGAGAACTTGGCCATGAGTACCGGCGACTTTTCTGGCGTGGACGCCGTGAACTTGTGGGTTAACGAGAAGGCTGACTACAACTACGATTCGAACACGTGCAACGGAGTTTGTGGTCACTACACTCAGGTTGTTTGGAGAAATTCAGTGAGACTCGGATGTGCTAAAGT
>NW_010942999.1:0-269 GCF_000633955.1 Camelina sativa
GACACCATGTTATATACAATATACTATATAATCGTAAGTTCGTATAACTATTTGTTTATTAGTTGACTAAGTAGTAAACAATACTTTTCCGTGAGAATTAGAGTCAGAATCAATAGTTTGGACCGGTATTTTGTTTCTTGTTAATATAATTGAGAGATAAATTTCTTCTTCACGTAATGATTTAGAATCGAATGGTTGAAAGCCTTTTTTAAAGCTAACCATACTTTTTTAAAGCCTTCGAAATCAATTAAACAGTAGCAATAGTTTGC
>NW_010943000.1:0-269 GCF_000633955.1 Camelina sativa
AAGAGCTGTGATGAAGGTTGCACGAGAAATATCAACAGCTTTTTCTCTCTCGCTGCTTTCACTCATGAAGCTAACAAGCTCCTTCACCTTGTTCACCCTCAATGTTTTCGTGGCTTCGATACGCTGGGGCGAGAAGAGCTGCGTTGCCGATAGTTTTCTTAATAGTCTAAATGAAACAAAACATAATAAACATCACCACATATTGTTAGTCAACATTAAAAAAACATACGTAATGTGCAAAAATTGACATGTGGAATTCAATCACGGAA
>NW_010943001.1:0-269 GCF_000633955.1 Camelina sativa
TTTTTTTTCTAACAATAAAACCGATGACTCTTTGCAGATATCAAGATTGATTTTCACGAATTCGGGAAACGCTATCTTGGCTTTGGCATCAAACGCTATTCATCTTCTATGGAAATGGCAGCGGAATGACCGCAACGCAACTGGAAAGGTGACATTGACTCTCTCTCTTTTTTGGACAAATAATGATTAGTGTCACTGACCTCTGCATCTTTATTTTCCGTGTAGGCGACAGCTTCTTTACCGCCTCAGCAATGGCAACCAGCAAGTGG
>NW_010943002.1:0-269 GCF_000633955.1 Camelina sativa
TACTACAGACAAATTAGTTGAAGTTTTATGTATTTATTGTGTGAGATACCTACACTGGCTACAGTTCTCAAATTAACTTTTGATAATTACAGGGGCATCAAAATGTTTTCTGCCAGTTGGTTGATTTGATTGGGATAACATCCATTATGGAGGTAATTGGTTTGTCTTAGACTCGCTGCAAATTGGTGTGGCTTCAGAGATCATTTATGCTATGATATTTATGACATTGTCTAGGTTTTGGTTCGCCTGGTCGGGGCTGATGATCATGT
>NW_010943003.1:0-269 GCF_000633955.1 Camelina sativa
TAATCAAATGCCGAGCCATCTCCAGTTTTTTTACCCTTTACCATGATTGCTGTATCTGTGCCGTCATATCTTATATTCACATACGTCTCAGTAGATATATTTCCATCCTCAAAACCCTGCTCCTGGAGCTTCTTTCTCACTTCTCCTAGTAATAAATTTTCCCTTCTATTGGCCTCTGAAAGAGATTCAGGGCCATAAACAGCTGAATATGGTTCTTGAGCGTCTTCAATAACATCTGCCAAACCCATTCCATAAGCACTCAAAATTCC
>NW_010943004.1:0-269 GCF_000633955.1 Camelina sativa
AGCAATCACAAGCCCGATTCCCATCCTGTGAAGCTCGGTGATTCCCTTTGATCCATTCTTCTTGAATCTGTTGGCGACTGGCTCGAGAACTCTTCTGTATAGGAATATGAACAGAGCGACGCTAAGGATGTCAAAGCTAGACATACTTGCGGGAGGGATTTTGAAATCCGAGATATTGGTATTCATCGCAGCGCCTTGCTCCACAAAGAGAGATGCCATTTGGGTGAAGACGACTGAGTAGATAATAGTGCATAGCCAAATTGGCATCA
>NW_010943005.1:0-269 GCF_000633955.1 Camelina sativa
AGGAGCTTAGAGCTTTAGAGAATATACAGTTTCTAGTCTCTCGAAAGTGTCTCAAATTAGTTGTATTAAATATTACATCAAACAAATATTCATGACTATTTTTTATTTTTATTTGTAGAATACATACACATATCAAAAGAAATGAAATTTAATAATTTTGATGTCATCAGAAGAACAGTATGAAGTTTGAATGTTGTGCTGCCTCACTCTTTGTTTCATTTTTTGGATGGGGTCTAATCTACAAGTTTTGAAACTTCTTTTTGGGTGAA
>NW_010943006.1:0-269 GCF_000633955.1 Camelina sativa
CAGCGGGTTGAAAATGCTGAGGGTGAAGTTGACAGCTTGAAGCGTAATATTTCCAAATTAATTGAAGAAAACGAAGCTTATGAACTCCAGTACCAACAGTGCCTGGACGCAATTGCAGATTTAAAGCTTAAGCTGTTTCATGCTCAAGAAGAAACTCAAAGGCTTAGCCGTGAAATTGAGGATGGAGTTGCTAAGTTAAAATTTGCAGAGGAAAAATGTGTGGTGCTTGAGAGATCAAATCAAAATCTGCATTCTGAGCTGGATGGTTT
>NW_010943007.1:0-269 GCF_000633955.1 Camelina sativa
TTTTTGGCATAAAGAGTGATGCCATTACTATTTTTATCTTAGTATGTGAATATATTAGTTATCATAAATTTTAATCTCTATGTTTATTTTAGGTTTATTAAGTTTTTAGTTTAAAAGACCATATAAACAATATTATTATCCAAGACTAAAAATGTCATGTTTCTATATAAACAATGAGCTTCTAGTTATTATAATAGATAAAAGTACATAATAAACCTTAATAATTTTTCCAAAAAATTGGCCGTAGGCGAATGTTTCATTTGGTCACA
>NW_010943008.1:0-269 GCF_000633955.1 Camelina sativa
CAGGTTTCAGATCAAAATGGACTAGCGAGACTCTTTATATCAACTTAAACTTAGATAATCATCATCAGAAAACAATCAATTCTAATAACCTTGGATGGATCATGTTTGGACCGGGAGAATAACCACATACTCATCTGAAACTTACTTTCTTCACTAGTCTGATATGAGTCCTCAGTGATGACGTTTTATCATCTTTAGCGTGAGAAAGGAAGAATACACATGTGAGCTCTGTCTTTGGATGGATCAGGAATACCAAAAGCTCTGTCTTT
>NW_010943009.1:0-269 GCF_000633955.1 Camelina sativa
TTTTTCTTAAGGTCTAGAATCTGTGCTTCAAGCGCTTTTAAGTTCTGAGCATGCACATCTTGCAACTTCTGTGCTTGACCATCAGAAGCAAGGTTCTCAATTTCAGCCAACAAACGGTTTCTCTCTTCCTGAATGAATGAAAGAAAGAAAGAAACAAATCAACAACTCATAATATGTTTTTGTAATGAAACTTCTTCGAAGCACCAATTGAAAATGATGTTCGACCTGAACAGATCTCTTTTCATCCTCCACTTCTGCAATTTTCTTTC
>NW_010943010.1:0-269 GCF_000633955.1 Camelina sativa
GATTACATGGACCCATCATGGTTCGAACACCGCACTTGATTTGGTAACTTGACTCTCATTTACTCCATTGTTTTTTTTCAAGTGTTTCCAGAGAAAGTTGTTTTTGTTGATAAAGGTGACTTTTTTTTTTGTGTGTAGGTGCTGGAGAGTGTTTATGGTGAAACTGTGGAACCATGGCCTTCTTGACGCCCGAACCATGAACAACTGTAATACCTTTCTCGAACAGCTCCAAATTGAAAACCCAAGAAACC
Organism: Camelina sativa; assembly: GCF_000633955.1. Lineage (NCBI taxonomy): Eukaryota > Viridiplantae > Streptophyta > Magnoliopsida > Brassicales > Brassicaceae > Camelina > Camelina sativa. The sequence continues at coordinate 252 of NW_010943010.1, forward strand.
ATTAATTTAAGTAGAAAA
>NW_010943011.1:0-269 GCF_000633955.1 Camelina sativa
TTCCCACATAAAACATCTCTATGCAAATCACATCTTGTCCCTCATATCCTTTGGAACATCATCCATCATCTTCACTTACTATCCTCAAGCTTTTTAAGATAATAATTTGCTTTCTAATAATTATATTGCTGACTAATTTTCTATTATTTGTTTCACAATTTTACTAGTCTCTCACTTTAAAATTACTGGCTACGTACTCATCTTTTTTTTTTGTTTTTTTTGTTTTTTTTTGAGATTTACGACTATCTAATTTAACTTTATTAAAAAAA
>NW_010943012.1:0-269 GCF_000633955.1 Camelina sativa
ACTATAGCACGTAAGAGGAATTATTTGCTTGCAAGAGCTTATTGATAATATAGGGGACTTACAGCGAGTTTCCTCAGTAGAATGCCAGTAGTACAAAACAGCAGCCTAGTCTTGTCACTCCTGAACAAAGATATAAATATCCCAAGGTAAATTTGCTTAATCCACAACTCCAATGAATATTATTGAAAGTAAAAACAGGAAAACCATATAAGCTCGTAAACCAATACAAAAAAAATCTCAAAATTAAGGGGCAGACCTTGCACTTTCAA
>NW_010943013.1:0-269 GCF_000633955.1 Camelina sativa
CAAATATGATACAGTTTAGGTCTTAGAATCTCAGTTCTTAGTAATTAGCTACTCCAGGAGTGTATTCTCTTACTGCATATGATTTCCCCAGCTGAAAGTTATGTTTGCTAAGAACTTTTAAATATAAAATTCCGACATTCAAGGGTCCGTCAAAGATTCAGTAGTGGGAGAAGAGCGGATTGCGCAATACTTCCTAGCCATTCTAAACATTCGAGGGACTCCTCTTCATTGGAAGTACTTAGTTGAGGGAAGAAACGAAGGGTCTCATG
>NW_010943014.1:0-269 GCF_000633955.1 Camelina sativa
GATGGTTTTATGTCTTTTGTCTTAAGACTTGCTAAGCCGTAGGGGTCATTCCCATCCAAGAAATCGCAACCTCTTTTCCAATTCCCAACATGCATGCACCACCATTCTCAACAGTTCACAATCTTGCTCGGGACAATGTCCAACACTATTATATTAGTGTCTACCCATGATCTTTTCTGGGTTTTGAGAAAACAAAACCAAAACAAAAACATCAAAAACTAAAATCCGCAAAACAAGAAGCCAGAACCAAATAAAGGCTTTGAATTCGT
>NW_010943015.1:0-269 GCF_000633955.1 Camelina sativa
ATTGATTTAAAGCAGTAAACAGCTTTGTTACTGTTCCTAGGGTCAAATATGTAATAATCCAATGGATTTGACTAATTGTAAGAGCTCATAATGAATTTGGAGTGTTTAGACAACACTTATACCTATTTTGGTCCAAAATAGGCTTAAAACGAGAAAACAGGCTAAAACCGAGAAAACGTTAATTCGAAGCAGTAAACAGCTTTTTTGTGTTTTAAGTTTCAAAATGTGTGACAATCCAATGTATTTAACTAATTGTAAGAGTTCGGGAT
>NW_010943016.1:0-269 GCF_000633955.1 Camelina sativa
TTCTCCGACTCGAGCGCACCCTCAATGTCTCCAACCTTGTGACTCTAGCGCGCCATCTCCAACCATGCGACTCAACCGCAATGTCTGGAAGAGACAACCTCCCACTCGGTCGTACCAAGTATGGAGGATCCAAGGACGAACGCAAAGCACAACTGGAAGAGAATGACATGCGACTCAGCCAACCTGATTCCTGTATCGTTTATCTATTTTGTCGGTTTGTGGTTTAGGATTTTCAACTTTTTCTATAAATACACTCTTATGTCTTTACC
>NW_010943017.1:0-269 GCF_000633955.1 Camelina sativa
GGTCATTAGAACATTGCTAGGTTGCTGGTTCTATGTTTCCTGTTATTGATTATTGGATATTGTTGATGTTACGATTACTGGTCATTATTGGATTATTATTTTGGATATTGATTGGTATTGGTTATTCCGCTGTTGGTTGTGATTGTGGTTAGGTGGCTAGTGGATATTGGACCACTAGTTGTAGTTTATTTATTATATTATATTATTATTTAAAAAAAAAAAGTTGGTCGTTTCATTTTGGTATCAGAGCCCTTACGGTTCTAGGTTTG
>NW_010943018.1:0-269 GCF_000633955.1 Camelina sativa
ACAAACCGAACACCTTGCTTGGATGCAACACTTCCATCAACCTAAACAGAAATGTAGAAACTTGCTCAGGATATTAAAAGTACAGGCATGGTTGAAACATCATTAACATTTTTTATTGTCAGACTTACAGGATCTGTGTATGAAAAGTCATCTGCAAACTGGAGGACATAGTTTCCTGAGAGATGAAAGTTGTTATGAACAATAAAAATAAGTTATTAAATGCGGAGAAAGAAATGGACTGGGATGAACCTAACCATAACTTTCACCGG
>NW_010943019.1:0-269 GCF_000633955.1 Camelina sativa
TAGATTGTTATTTGGGACGTTGGGAAGCTTTCTTGTGGCTTGGGATCCAGTTTCGTGGTTGCACGAACGAAGATCCAGCGAGAAGCTTCGGAGGAAAACGATGCTTGGCATTGCATCGGTCGATGCACTTTATGCGTCGGTCGATGCACTTTATGCGTCGGTCGATGCAGATGCAAGGACGGCGCGTAAACTCTAGGGTTTTCGTGTTATGCCGAGCATGCTTCGGTCGATGCATATCTTGCATCGGTCGATGCAAGTTAACCTTGCAT
>NW_010943020.1:0-269 GCF_000633955.1 Camelina sativa
GCCACTCCCCTGTTACGAGCAGTGCGTGCATCACGTATAGCCCAGTGAGCCTCAAGGAGCTTCTTACGCCACTGAAAAATGGTTTTCAGCTGCTTCTCTCGAACAGCTTTCTGGTTGGCCAGTACTTGTCTATTCATTTCAAGGCGTTGTCGTTCGCACAACCTCACAAATTTGCGGTATGGCCTATCCGGCATGGACATTATCTCCTGTTGTTGTCGATCCACTTCATCTCTAACACGTGACTGAAGATCCGATAGCCTAAGCTTTTT
>NW_010943021.1:0-269 GCF_000633955.1 Camelina sativa
GTTTTCCTCTTGCTTCTATCGTGTACCTAAGTTCTGTCCCTGTCTCTCTTCACTGCAGACTGCTGCTAACAAACCACATCATTCATTCGTTCCTAAGCCATTTCCTGAGGAGACTCAGACGATTCTAATGGGAAGCATGTTTCTTCACCACCCGTTTGCCAGAGGAAGTTGGCGTAGTTGGCGGCGTAGAAGGAGTTGGTAGGGTCTGCAGATATAGCTTCTAGAAAGTTCTCCTCAGCCGCCCAGAGATCGTCCCGAACTTTCCACAG
>NW_010943022.1:0-269 GCF_000633955.1 Camelina sativa
GTAACTTAACCAAGTTCATGGGGCTTTGCATGGAGGGCTACAAGGAGGAAAGTTGTGAGTTCCTAGCCACTCTCAAGCTGCATACATATGCAAGGAAAGATTCTGAGGTTGGAGCTGGTCACATTTCCTTCACAATCAAGGGGAAGAGGCATGAGCTTTCAATGAAAAAGATAGCCAATGTGTTTCGTTTTGAAGTTGGGAGCAATAGGAGCTTGATGATAGCAAGAGAGGAGCTCTATTCAGTTTGGGAAACCATTGGGGACAACAAA
>NW_010943023.1:0-269 GCF_000633955.1 Camelina sativa
GTTCCATTTGCCAAGAGGTTCTTTATGCAGAACCCTAGACCAACAAGTCCACAGCCTTCTCCTGCAACTACATCGAGAATCTTACCCTTTATTTGCCCAAAACAACCTTCTAGAAGCAGCCGATCCTTGGCAGTACCTGCCGGTGTTGACAGGATTATGGCAGCAGCCTTGGAAAGCCGCAGCTACCAGCGGCCACAGCAGAGATTTGCAAACCCAGGAACAGCAGCTCCGCCTTATGTTCCTATGAGGCATTTAAGATCACCATGCCA
>NW_010943024.1:0-269 GCF_000633955.1 Camelina sativa
TACCCAGAACACTGCGAGTTCCACTGAGAGGGAAGAGCTATTGTTAATATATATAGAGGTAACGGACAAGAAATAAGACAATCCTTATATGAACATCCTGTATTTATGTAATTGGTTTAAACACCCAGATGTTAATGGCTTTTGCAGTTCTTGGGTCTTTTTGGAGATGAGAAGTCCACTAATAAAGCGAAAGATCTGCATGCAAAACTTTTTTTACCTCATCGGAGCACATCAGAGCTGAGAAAGCGCAGCGCAGATGATTTTCTCTC
>NW_010943025.1:0-269 GCF_000633955.1 Camelina sativa
GGTGTAGCAAAGTCAGGCATATGTTGTTGTCGTCATGACATCATGAGTTTGATTGTAATAGGACAATAATTTCGTTTTAGAAAGAAAAAAAATGTGAAGAGAAGGACGCGCAATATAATTTTTTTAACACAACACAGACAAAACGGAAACAATAAACATAGACAAACCGAAAACTGTAGCAGGTAACACAAGAGTGTAGCATTTTTGTCAGATAGACTGACAATTATTGAAAACGAAGGAAAACAAACACTTATTGAAAACATGGAAAA
>NW_010943026.1:0-269 GCF_000633955.1 Camelina sativa
ATATGTGAACCACACATAGTACACCGAGACATCAAGTCCAGCAATATACTTTTGGATGGAAACTTCAAGGCTTACGTAGCAGATTTCGGGTTGTCAAGACTGATTCTTCCATACCGCACACACGTTACAACTGAGCTAGTGGGCACACTTGGTTACATTCCACCAGAATATGGACAAGCTTGGGTAGCCACTTTGAGAGGTGACGTGTACAGTTTCGGTGTCGTCATGCTAGAGCTTCTCACAGGGAAAAGACCAATGGAGGTTTTCAG
>NW_010943027.1:0-269 GCF_000633955.1 Camelina sativa
GACAGTTCATTACCTGTCATCTTCAGAAATTATCAACTCCTACTAGATCAGGCAAAAGCCCCGTGGCCCGTCCCGATATATATTGACGAAGGACCTGCAGATGGGTTTGTAAGCAACAAGAAGCGTTCTGACCTTTTGTATTATCTTATGCTTCTACACAGCAAAGAGGAGGAAGAAATTGATTTCCTGAAGACTATGTTCAGTGCATTCTCTTCAACTGACGATCCACTTGACTATCATATGATCTGGCACCATCGAGGAATCCTAGA
>NW_010943028.1:0-269 GCF_000633955.1 Camelina sativa
AAACCCGTGTGGATCTAGACACGCATGTGTGCATACAAATATAACCCCTCGTGTCTATAATTTAACCATAGAGTAATATTCTCTCACATACATACATCTCCATATTGTAATTTATGTATCCATTTGAATCTGTGACATGAAGAAGACCCAGTTTGGACTTTGGACCATTATTTCATATCATCTAACTAGAAAACATTTTGAATCTTAGTGTAGTTGTATTTAGTGTCGGTTATATATCTTATTATAATTGATGATAATGTGGGTGAAAG
>NW_010943029.1:0-269 GCF_000633955.1 Camelina sativa
AAATAATCATCGCATTCTCTCCTAAACCTGCAGTCACAGACCTCACAAAATCCCAAGCACCTCTCTCATACCCAGGATCAGCTCTGCGGTGAAGTAAGATGAAAAAAAAACAAAATTCAATTAGAAACTTTTAAATCTCTTTAACATAACCATAAACCCAATAAGTACATAACTATAGAATGGTCTCACATACCAGTTAAGATGAACCCATGTCTTTTCTATCATTATATGTGCTTACCCGGCCGGAAAAGAAAACAAACCCATAAGAA
>NW_010943030.1:0-269 GCF_000633955.1 Camelina sativa
AAATAAAAGTAGTAAAGAGCTAAAATCTCTATTCTTCACATGAAAAACAAAAGATTCTTCGATCTTGTTTTTCTTTTTCAGTAAGTCACACACACAGTATAATTGTACACTTTCTCCAATACCACCACCATATCGTTAAGAAAATAAAAACAAAAAGATCATCCGATGTTAGATTACGAGCACAACAATGACCACAGGAACCTTCCTACTTCATCTTCCAACGATCTTCTTCTTGGCATCAATGGAGCTGCCAAGAGAAAACGGAGACC
>NW_010943031.1:0-269 GCF_000633955.1 Camelina sativa
ATGTTTCCTTCTAATAGTTTTCTTTCGTTTTCCTACGAAAGTTTCTCACAATTTCCCTTCTATTATTACCTTTCAATTTTCCTTCGAATCATTAACCACATTATTTCAAAAATTTAATTCTATTTTCCTTCAAAAACATCATTCTATTTTCCTAGATCAAACCCCAAATTAAATCTACTTTCGTATATCAGACCCCAAATTAATTATTTTTTTGTTCCCAAAATATTTTGCTTTTTTAATTTAATTTATAAACAATAGAAGGAATACAT
>NW_010943032.1:0-269 GCF_000633955.1 Camelina sativa
AATTACCACTAGTGAGTGACACACACAATCTTTGACTCTCCCTCTAATTTACACAACTTGAAGATTGTTTTAGTAGGTAAAGGTCATCTAATAATTTTGTTTAGCTCAACCTAATGCATTATTATTACATTCAAGTACGACCAAATGAAAATAGACAAATAATATTATATATATATATATATGGATAATTTCAGCTAAAATAATAGATTAATGAATTTGTATACATTGCAGTCTCCTTGTGGTTGTGAATAATTGTGATTTATAATTTC
>NW_010943033.1:0-269 GCF_000633955.1 Camelina sativa
TTTTTTATAAAATGTTATCACCCTAATCGTAGTAGACGTTGTGTAGTTTTCTTTTATACGGATTCATCGGAAAAAGCAAACGAACAATTAGATGAACCTCGAGGAGTACTGACAATTTTCTCCGGTGGTAACGGTTGCGGCTGCCATTTCTTTCCTTTTTTCATCATATCGGTTTCCGATTGCTCAATATCAAATTGCCTAATCTCTTTAAGCATTGCCACAATGTCTTTCATCATAGGCCGATCGGCTGCCTTATTGCTCACGCAAAG
>NW_010943034.1:0-269 GCF_000633955.1 Camelina sativa
AGTACATCCATAGTAATAACAAACAAGTATGGTGAGAGAGAGCAACCTTGTCTCAAACCCCTAGAACTGCAGAAATAACCAGCCAATTCTCCATTGACCTGAACCGAGAAAGATGTTGTGGTAACACATAGCATAATCCAGTGAATAAATTCGAAGGGGATGTCCAAAGAGAGCAGCACATTTTCGAGAAAAGACCATTGAACTGAATCAAAAGCTTTGGAGATATCTATTTTGATTGCACATCGGCTGGAAATAGAATCTAGATGGTA
>NW_010943035.1:0-269 GCF_000633955.1 Camelina sativa
TTAGGAAAAACTTTTGTGTCTCTATACCACCAATCTTGGTGTCAGAACATCCCTGAGGATAGCTTGTTGAATAGTACTGCATCATTTTATCATTACTACTTATTAGCTTCCTGATGGCCCAATAAATTAGCAAAACATTTTAAGAGAAAGAGCAGAAAGCTAGAAGCATTAAAACCAGTACTGCATCATATTAATGCTATGAGATTCTTACAAACCGCATCAAATTGGAAAACACTTAAACAGAAAGGTAATAAGCAGCCCTTAACCAA
>NW_010943036.1:0-269 GCF_000633955.1 Camelina sativa
ACTTCCCCAACACGAATATGCTTCCACTTCTTTTCACGAAACTGATTATCCTCAAACACTAAAGCCAACCTATTGTTCTCAACTCTATCTGATCTATGTCTCCGGAAATCCTCGTAAGCATCTTTGATAGCTGAGACCAAGAGAACAAAGGCAAGGGGCATGATAGATGCACCTCTACCAAAAACAGCAAGCTGAGGAAGCTGATTGAGCACAGCTATAACAAGGAAGTAAATGTAAGCAACTCTATGGAACTGCTCAAACAAGTTCCT
>NW_010943037.1:0-269 GCF_000633955.1 Camelina sativa
AAAGAAGTGGGTGGTTTAGAAGAGCTTCTTCTACAAATGAAGATTAATTACTACCCTAAATGCCCTCAGCCTGAGCTAGCACTTGGCGTGGAAGCTCACACCGATGTAAGCGCCTTAACCTTCATTCTACACAACATGGTTCCGGGTTTGCAGCTTTTCTACGAGGGCAAATGGGTTATTGCAAAATGTGTTCCTGATTCAATTGTGATGCACATTGGAGATACTTTGGAGATTCTTAGTAATGGGAAGTTTAAGAGTATACTTCATCG
>NW_010943038.1:0-269 GCF_000633955.1 Camelina sativa
CTAACTATACTATCTGCAACTACTGCATTTACACACCAACAAAAAGAAAAAGAGAGTTCAAGTTACAAAGAACTCATCTTTTGGAGACTATCACTAATATCAACATCGACATTGACACGACGATCTTGAACCCTGAAGTATCCCAGAAGTTTGGTTTCTCCCCTGAAACCGATTCATTCAGCTGTTTTCCTGTAATCTGATCTCTTAGCTCTTTGATTGCCTTGTCTCGCCTCTCCCCTGCCTGCGTTTCATTCATCAATCATACAAAT
>NW_010943039.1:0-269 GCF_000633955.1 Camelina sativa
TGAGAAGAGCAGAGATGTATCAAGAGTACATGAAGCAAGTTCCTGTTCCGACGAGTCGTGGCTCTTTGATTCCGTTCACAAGTTGGGTTGGATTAGGCATGTCAATCAAACAGCTTTATCGTCAGCCTTTGCATTACCTCACCAATGTTCTGTTACAAGGTTGGGATCAATCAAGATTTGATACTGATTCTGAAGATCAGGCTTTGGATTCAATCATTCATCCTGCTAAAGCTGAAGCTACCATCTGGCTTGTTGAAGAGATACATCGC
>NW_010943040.1:0-269 GCF_000633955.1 Camelina sativa
TTTTTTTTTTTGCTAACTTCTTACTAAACATGTTTTCTGTAACACAACATCGTATACTGTACGTCTGTGACTTTGAAGGACGAACAAACATGAACGTTCACCAATTGAGAAATGGTAGAAGGACGTACAACGCAATGCTAATATATAGTACTAATATACTGTGATTAGTGGAGTGAGTTAATTTCGAGAAAGCCAGACGTTTTTTTTGAAAACAGAAGTGAGAAAAAAACATGTGGAATATTATTAGACCAAAGCTGTCTACTCTTGGT
>NW_010943041.1:0-269 GCF_000633955.1 Camelina sativa
GCTAGGTTGCTGGTTTCATGTTTCTTGTTGTTTGGTATTGAGATATTACCTTGCTATAATATTGGTTTATTATTGGTTTATTATTGGATATTAATTATGTTATTCCGCTGTTGATTGTGTTGTGGTTAGATGGCTAGTGGGTATGGGACCACTAGCTGTAGTTTATTTTAATATATTATATTTATTATTTATTATTAAAAAAAAAAGGGTCGGTCGTTTCATTTCAATTGGTGACAGCTTGTCCTGTGGGAAGGTTGTTAAAGGGTGGG
>NW_010943042.1:0-269 GCF_000633955.1 Camelina sativa
CTCTACTCCTTGCTCAGCTATCAGGAATTCTATCGCAGCATCCACATCACCATTTACTTGTATTAGGACCTGAAGAGAGATTCCTCCAGATAAGAGAGGACTTACAATGATCATATATTCTCACAGATTAACAACCAAGGATCGGCTTACCACCTGTTCAGCTTTCTCAGCATTGTCACAGCAACAACCAGACATGACTACTTTGATATCCCCAGCATCCACATTATACCTATCAGCTTTGTTTTTGGACTTGCTCTCTGTGGCTTTCG
>NW_010943043.1:0-269 GCF_000633955.1 Camelina sativa
AATGGCGCGTACATCCATAGTTCGTCCGAGCTCAACAGCTACATTTTATAACATATGCATGTTGGTTAGTTAATTAGAACATGGATAATGTTGTGTAGAGATAATAAACGAGTTTTAATAATCTATCTACATACCTTAATCTGAAGCTGCAAGAACTTCACGTAATGGACCGCTTCTTCAAGCATCGTGCTTATATCTACTTTTGTCCCGTTGGGCACAAGATTCTGCAGTGTCTTGAGCCTTTCGTTAATCTTCTCTCTTCGTTTCTG
>NW_010943044.1:0-269 GCF_000633955.1 Camelina sativa
AGCTCTCGGAGATTCGGATTTGCTTTTTGGTTTCTTCAAGGACAAGGTTTTTAAGTTACTCTCATCAGTTGAGCTAATACGTGAGTCGGATTTTGAAACAAAGCAACCAAAGAAGGACGCAAAGCAAGACGCCATGATTGATCGGAGTTTTTTTCCTTTCTTTTTTTAGTTTGTGGACTGTGGAGACTCTATATACCGATGAATGATGATGTGTAAGATTTGATATTCAGGTAATATGAGAAATGTTATGTATTTATAAGACGAAAAAA
>NW_010943045.1:0-269 GCF_000633955.1 Camelina sativa
CTCCCCCGCACGTTTGATCGCCGGGACACCATATGGACCAAAGATCAGGCGTGGACACGTGTCGACTACCTCATTAAAATCCTTAACAAAGAAAACCACTTGGGAGAAAACTTTGTTAAGTAAAAAGAGTGTAGCCTTCACGGTCCTTGATGTTGCAATGATCTTGGTTTGTAAGGACCAGCTCTCTTCCCTTCTTGTCTTTGAACTGCTTCACTTCCTTAACCCTTCTTGCCTTTAGCACATTCCTTATGATCTCCATCCTTGCACCT
>NW_010943046.1:0-269 GCF_000633955.1 Camelina sativa
TCCCCTGAGGTGAATTTCTTTCGGAATATTGGTAGCCGTTTTGGACGCAAGGGGCCAAAGTTTGTGTTCCGTTTTCTTGAGAAAGATGATGTTGAGGTGTCAACCAACCAAACCTATGGATCTCTTGCGGGAAACCTAACTTTCATCAAGACTTTTGCTTCGGGAATTCTTGTTCCCAAGTCTTACATATGGCCGGTTGAAAGCCAATACTTGCTTCCCCATACATCTGTTGTTCAAGATGCTCACAAAGCAGGATTAGAAGTATATGC
>NW_010943047.1:0-269 GCF_000633955.1 Camelina sativa
CAGCGGGTTGAAAATGCTGAGGGTGAAGTTGACAGCTTGAAGCGTAAGATTTCCAAATTAACTGAAGAAAACGAAGCTTATGAACTCCAGTACCAACAGTGCCTGGACACAATTGCAGATTTAAAGCTTAAGCTGTTTCATGCTCAAGAAGAAACTCAAAGGCTTAGCCGTGAAATAGAGGATGGAGTTGCTAAGTTGAAATTTGCAGAGGAAAAATGTGTTGTGCTTGAGAGATCAAATCAAAATCTGCATTCTGAGCTGGATGGTTT
>NW_010943048.1:0-269 GCF_000633955.1 Camelina sativa
GTTTCGATCTTAACTCTATCAACAATCATACCGGGACTTCGACCACCAAGATGCAACCCAACGACATCGTCTCATTGCGAACAAGCAACTGGAATACAACTGACGGTCCTATACTTAGCCTTATACCTCACCGCCCTCGGAACGGGAGGTGTGAAGGCAAGCGTCTCGGGTTTCGGGTCGGACCAATTCGATGAGACCGAACCAAAAGAACGGTCACAAATGACATATTTCTTCAACCGTTTCTTCTTTTGTATCAACGTCGGCTCTCT
>NW_010943049.1:0-269 GCF_000633955.1 Camelina sativa
TGGGGCGGCGCCTCCTGCCACATACACGTTGGACTCGAAGAGCACAAGAAGTTCTAAATTTGTTATGGCCATGATAATTATGAATTTACCATACTGAAAATAATGGGAATAAGGTTTGGAATTCGATACTTGTTTTGTGTATATGATGTTGATGTGACGTATTTGAAAGGGAGGCCAAACGAAATGGCAGTAAAAGGAACAGAAACACTTCAAAATAGAGAAATGAAAAAGAAAAAAAAGAAAAAAAAAAAGGATTAAGTGAGAAGTGG
>NW_010943050.1:0-269 GCF_000633955.1 Camelina sativa
TCAAAACCTATCAATCACAGCAAACAAGTGAATTCTTTAAGCTGATTATAGATCCAGTTCTCCAAAACCTATCAATCACAACAAAGGTGTCACGCCGTTTCCGATTAACAGCAGGAAACCCCGTTGAAACACCACCCTTTAGCAAAAAACTTGCATAGATGAGCTGCACGTTTTTGTTCTGGTTAGGATAATCTGCCTAAATCATACAAACACAATGACATAATAACTCACAGTTCGTATTGCAGAAAACGTTTCTGATACACAATCAG
>NW_010943051.1:0-269 GCF_000633955.1 Camelina sativa
GGGGTTTTGAGAATTGAAAATGAATTTAATCAAAGAGTTACAAGAGGCTCTTCGTTGGTTTTGGTGGTGTCATTGGCTGCTGTAGCCTCCTCTTGTTTTGTTGGCTCAGTCTCCTTAACAGTTTCGACGACAGCTTCTTCGGTCTTCACCACCTCTGGGGCTGGCTCAGCTTCTGCAGGCTTGGCGGTTTCAGCCTCGGCAGGCTTGGCTGGTTCTTCCTCTGCAGGCTTGGCTGGCTCAGCTTCCTTCTGTGTCTCTGCTACATCTTC
>NW_010943052.1:0-269 GCF_000633955.1 Camelina sativa
AGGACATGGAAGATCCTTCCTCAAGCACCATTGAACACTACACAAGTAAATATTATTTCTCTGTAAGTTTCTTTGGTTAATTTATTAACTGAAAGGAGGGGAAAAAGAAGACTCACGAGTTATCGGTTGCTGACGGGTAGCTGGAGATCAAGTTCCTGAAAATGTAAACCAATAAAGCTGATTAGAAAAACATATAGACAAAGTTAAGTTGAGAAATCAAGTATATGAAACAACAACAATGCTTACACATCAAGCTGATTACAGCTTAG
>NW_010943053.1:0-269 GCF_000633955.1 Camelina sativa
CAGTGTTTATTGACAACTTCTCAAGATATTGTTGGCTTTACCCTTTAAAGAAAAAATCTGATTTCTGTTCTGTCTTCATCAAGTACCAGCTTCTTGTTGAAAATTTGTTGCAAACAAAAATTGGAACCTTTCAATCAGATGGTGGAGGAGAATTCATAAGTCAAAGTTTCTTAACTCACTTACAAAAGGCTGGAATTCAACATTTTGTTTCATGTCCTCACACCCCACAGCAAAATGGAATTGCAGAGAGGAAGCATCGACAACTGACT
>NW_010943054.1:0-269 GCF_000633955.1 Camelina sativa
CCAATTATAAAATAACATTTTAAGAAACGTATTTTTTTTGTTTGTTTGTTTGTTTACTATATATGGCTCTAGATACATCCACCTAGGTCCGTGACCAAAAAAATGAGTTTGTCGTAACTTCTCTCGTATGAACACGGATCTTATATAACTATACACTATAGTTATTAAAGGGTTATAAAGACTTTACCAAAAAAAGAAAAAAAAATCTAGAGGCATTTAAGGAGAAGAAGGCTTACATGATTTCTCTAGGGCTCCAAAGAATAGCATAA
>NW_010943055.1:0-269 GCF_000633955.1 Camelina sativa
AATTTGGGCTGTATTTAAGAAGTGAGACTTGCTAACCTTGTTGTCCTTCCCCAATGTTTTGCTTATTATATTATGTTCTGTTCTTTTCTGGTAATCAAATCAAGTTTCCTAAAAGAGTTTTGTTTTGGCAGGTATGAGAGTTGTATTGATGTAGAGATACAACAGAGAGCAGTTGAATACTTTGAATTGAGTAAAAAAGGGGCTGCCTTTATGGATGTATTAGCTGAGATGCCAAAATTTCCAGAGCGCCAGGTTTCTAAATTATTTTA
>NW_010943056.1:0-269 GCF_000633955.1 Camelina sativa
GTGAGTCCTCAAAAGAGTTCCAGCGGGCAAAGTGGGACAAGTCAGACTACACAATTTGGGAATGCTTCAGAGTTTAGCCCTACATTTCATCTCCGAGACTCGCCTACTTCTGTTCATACATGGGAACACAAAGACTGCAACAGTCCAACCTTCATGAAACCATATGCCAACACGAATGCTGTTCACTTTTTGCCGAAGATTCCGGGGAACTCATTTGGTCAACAATCTCCTCCATCATCTCCTTTCTCAGTTCACAAGAGAGCAAACAC
>NW_010943057.1:0-269 GCF_000633955.1 Camelina sativa
ATGATCTGGATTTGGGGAACTGAAGCTTTCCCATTCACTAGGTCTCGCGAGGAAGAGCTCTGGAGGAAAGAGACTTTCTCGCTTAACCTCATCATCGATGGCATCGACTCTGTCATTTTCAACTGGGTAATTCTAAAAACTAGTCTCTTATGATTGGACATTATTATAGGAACAGAGCAGCCTGATATATGAGACTTTGACCTAATCACTAAGGATCAACCCATGATTGATTAATACAGATAAACCCGGATAATTACATTTTCTTGTAC
>NW_010943058.1:0-269 GCF_000633955.1 Camelina sativa
TTCTGGTTCTCTTCTTTGGCGAAGATCCGTTGTAGCTCTGTTGAGAAAGACGCGTCCATTGAGAGATCTCGTTCGTCGATTCGTACGGGGAAGCTATGGAAGATCGATGTAACGGATTTGCAGGCTTCGAACGTTGGACGAACCACGCGGAGGCTTGTGAAGTAGACGACGATGCTGCTCTCCGCTCCTGGGATTGAAATCCGTACATCTGGCTCGGGTTTTGGTTTTGCTGATTCCGGATTTGGATTCCGGCGTATAGGTTCGGAATC
>NW_010943059.1:0-269 GCF_000633955.1 Camelina sativa
AGTGCTCCTCCGGCCACCGCCGTCATTCCTCCCCCGTTAACCACCGCGTGTTCCTCCAGCGATTGCACCTGCTTCTTAAGAAACTTAACGTAATGGATAGCCTCATCGAGCATCGACGCCGTATCCATCTTGGTTCCACCGGGGACAAGCCGTTGAAGAATCCGAATGCGCTCACTTATCCTCTCCCTTCGATGTCGAGCCGCCACGCTCTGTGGATCCTTTGAGATCCTCACGTTCTTTCTCTTCGGTGGCTTCACGGACTCCGGATC
>NW_010943060.1:0-269 GCF_000633955.1 Camelina sativa
GTTAGACCACCCATACAGATATCTCAACCATCAGAGCAAGGAGTATCAATGCAAAACCCATTTCAGGTTCCAATGCATCAGATGCAGATGATGCAACAGGCGCAAGTCCAGCCTTACTACCACCCTCTTCAACAACAAGAGATCTCTCAGGTGCAGCAACAGCCACATCATCATGCTGTACAAGGTCAGCAAGGAGCTGGGACTTCCCAGCAACAAGAATCTGGAATGTCATTACATGATTACTTCAAGTCCCCTGAAGCCATTCAGGT
>NW_010943061.1:0-269 GCF_000633955.1 Camelina sativa
AAACATGTCACGCTAAGACTATAAGATTTGGTAGATGCACTGGTAAATAAATCATCAAATATGGTACCGTTGAAAGTTTTAGCTCATAGGTAAACCCAAAAATTTTGTACACATAGTCAATGAACTCCAACACACCCTGCACTTCTTCCTTAACCTGCAAATAGATGACATTAAGTATAACAAAAAAACTGGGAGAAAAGGAGCTCCGACAGTACCAGATAAGACACATATATCACAAACCTGTTCCGTTGTACAGAATATGTGTGCAT
>NW_010943062.1:0-269 GCF_000633955.1 Camelina sativa
GTCACTTTAAGAATCCTTAGTGTATGGTTGAATGATTTCTCAAAGGTGGTCGCAAAGGAACCAAGCTTATAACCATAAACCTGTAATCACATCATTATGAATTACAAAGTCTAAAAAAATTCAAGAATGCGAAAAAATAGGGGGGAGGGGTGTTTATCTTACACTGGCTACTGTTTCTGTGGCAGCTCTAGCAGAGATCTGCAGAGCATAATCAATGAAATTCGTAGATCACTACCAAAATGAGGATTGAATAGAAAGCGAGAAGAAAT
>NW_010943063.1:0-269 GCF_000633955.1 Camelina sativa
AAATTTGCCATTGCAGTGGTGGGCTGACTTATTAACACCCTTGAACAAAATTGCAGACTCATCATCTTCTGATTCATCAAGTTCCAGCCTTTCATTGTTCTTAAACCCATTGAACTCCATATTATTCAAAACACTGAATTCTGAGTCATCGTCATGATCATGCATGGTCCCAAATCCATTAACTTGTAAATCTTCATTTCCACCCACCGAGTCCTCAGAAATCAAAGCTGATAGCAGTCTCTGGTAAAGTGGAGAAGCCTTGGAATCCA
>NW_010943064.1:0-269 GCF_000633955.1 Camelina sativa
ATCCAAGCAGCAACTTCTTCTGAATCTGAGGATTCTGCTTTGGATTTGGAGAGAAATCATCATCACTGCAATCACTTGAGTTTTCCATCATCATCTTCAAGTCCATCTCCTCTTCAGCCATTTACACTCAACATCCAGCACGCTGAGAGTAATGCTCCTTACTTCTCCTGGCCTACTCTTAGCCGGCTTAACGATGCTGTTGAAGACCGAGCTAACTACTTTGGAAATCTCCAGAAAGGGGTTTTACCTGAAGTTGTTGGCAGGTTGCC
>NW_010943065.1:0-269 GCF_000633955.1 Camelina sativa
AATCCAAGAGTTGGACTAATCACACTTGTGTCTTCTCCGTTTATTTTAAGCACAATCGTCGTCTTCCCAGAGTTATCAAGTCCACTACCAAAAAAAAATAGAAAACCATAATCAGAACAACATCATTTCTATAAATGTATGATTAGATCGGAGAATGTGTAACGAGTTTTGGTATATGAGACATACACCATAAGAATACGCATCTCCTTCTCTTTCTTCTTGATCTTCCGGATTATGCTTAACAGTCCCATTTCTCACAAAAAAAAAAA
>NW_010943066.1:0-269 GCF_000633955.1 Camelina sativa
CACCATTATGTTGCAGTTTAATGGTACTAAACCCGTTTGTCCTCTGGTTTTACAAAACTTTCAGGAAGTCATGCAGGATCCACATGTGGCTGCAGACGGTTTCACATACGAAGCAGAGGCTATAAGAGCGTGGCTGGACAGTGAACATGATACTTCACCAATGACCAATGTCAAGCTTTCTCACACCAGCCTAATCGCTAACCATGCTCTTCGTTCTGCGATTCAAGAGTGGCTTCAACATCATTGCTGAAAATAAAATCCTTCAAACC
>NW_010943067.1:0-268 GCF_000633955.1 Camelina sativa
CTCTGACCAATTCATACCCTTACCTGAACTATCATCTGCCGCAAAAACGAAAATTTTAGTACTCTTTTTGTTAAAAAGACTGCAAAAGATTTCAAAGTTTTAAACAAGATTTTGAACCTGAGAGACAAGATTGAAAGTTTCCATTTGGAATGTATTCATAAATCAAGAAGACTTTTTCGACGCTGTAATCATCTTTTCCTCCACAATCTATGCAATGACCCAACAAGCAAACAAGATTCGGATGTCTAAGCTTTGCAAGCAAATCCAA
>NW_010943068.1:0-268 GCF_000633955.1 Camelina sativa
TCCATCAGTTTTGGTTTCTGCATTTTGAATCTCAGGCAGTTGTTGGTGTTCTTCCATAGCATCAGGCTCTGCATCTGATTCTTCCCCCAATTTCAGACTGTCTTCACCTTTAGTTTTGGGGTCTTCCTTATCATCACAATCTTTTTCACTCTCCGGGTGCATAGCTCGAGTCACCTTCTGCTTTTTGCCAGTCCTGCTTTTTGTTCTATCAGGTTCACCATTCAGGTCTTTCAAGGATTTACAGTTCCCTTCAGTGCTTTCTGGTTCA
>NW_010943069.1:0-268 GCF_000633955.1 Camelina sativa
ACTGGCCATTCCACAATGGCACTAACCTTTCCCGGATCAGCCTTGACTCCTTCAGCTAAAATGCAAAATCTCAAGAACAAAAAAGGATCCCCCGGAGGCTTCTTCAAATTGATATAGAGTTTCTCTTGTTGCAACACTATCATTAATTGGCGAAGATGTTCCATATGTTCAACGGCATTTTTACGAAAGACCAATATTTCATCAAAAGATACCAAAACAAACCGACCATGGGCGCAAGACCTGCGTCATTAATTGCATAAACGTACTT
>NW_010943070.1:0-268 GCF_000633955.1 Camelina sativa
GATTTCCCCAACCCAATGTCCTTAGAAGCGGCTATCGAAGGTTTTGGGCACCTAGGTGTCTACCCTCAGATAGAAGACTGGCGTGACCGACTAAGGCAATGGTGTTCCTCAGTTTTGCTCAAACCTCTGCTCAACAAGGTTGAAACCAGTCATATACAGGTTTGTATATTCAATTCTTTTCTAAATAAACATTGGTCTGCTGATGAGTGAGTTGATGACCACATTCGAATCAGATGCAGAAGGAGAATTTCATGTTTCTTTATGTTGC
>NW_010943071.1:0-268 GCF_000633955.1 Camelina sativa
GAGACTGTGTAAGATCTACAGAAGGTTGCACCAAACATGTCGGTGGGATTAATTCCAAGTTCTGCTCTTTTACATGCAAAATCGAACATGTTTTGGAGCATTAAGGTGATTTGTCCAGCATTGCTAGACGTTGGTCGGAGAATGATTTGAGAGAAACGTCCGAACATGTTGGTGATCTATCAGTCCATCCTTGTGGTGATCCAGAGAGAATCTTTCCATTCAAGAAGAGGTCTCGAAAAAGAAGAGAGTTTTTTGACAGCGACGAAGA
>NW_010943072.1:0-268 GCF_000633955.1 Camelina sativa
GTACAAACACTGCGTAACATAATAATGGGAGCTACACTGATGGCCACGACATGCGTGCTCCTCTGCGCCGGTCTAGCCGCGGTGTTAAGCAGCACCTACAGCATCAAGAAGCCACTAAACGACGCCGTTTTTCTTGGAGCTCATGGAGATTTTGTCATATCTATTAAATACCTAACTATTCTCACCATTTTCATCTTCTCCTTCTTCTTCCACTCCCTCTCCATCCGTTTCTTAAACCAAGTCGCCATTCTCGTTAACATCCCTAATT
>NW_010943073.1:0-268 GCF_000633955.1 Camelina sativa
CAAAGACTGAGATTTCATTGTGATTTGTCCCTAATCTCAGTCACAAAAACTGAGAATTCTTTGTGATTTGTCCCTAGTCTCAGTCAGAAGACTGAGATTTCTATGTGATTTGTCCCTTGTCTTAGTCACAAAGACTGAGATTTCATTGTGATTTGTCCCTAAACTCAGTCACAAAGATTGAGATTTTATTGTGATTTGTCCCTAATCTCAGTCATAAANTTATTGTGATTTGTCCCTAATCTCAGTCATAAAGACTGAGATTTCATTG
>NW_010943074.1:0-268 GCF_000633955.1 Camelina sativa
AAAAGAGATATCGGGTCATTCAACAAATACATTTGGGGGTTTATGAAACATAAACCGGTCACCACAAAATACACATCATGCCAAAAGATTCCGGTTAAGACATCGAAATCGGAGACCATAAGCAAAGACATGGTTCGTCGTGGGTTTAGGTTCGTTGGTCCGACGGTTATACATTCGTTAATGCAAGCCGCCGGTTTAACTAACGACCACTTGATCACATGTCCGAGGCATCACGAGTGTACTGCCATGGCGGCTTTATAGGCAAAAA
>NW_010943075.1:0-268 GCF_000633955.1 Camelina sativa
ATCAATCAAAGTCAGTGGAGTTGTAGATGACCTTTGAGATGATCTTGAAGCTGAAGTGGAGCTTGAGGCTGTATTCTTCCCTTTCTAAGCTCTACTTGCGAATTGTGCTGATGCTTTTTTGTCTCTAGTAAGATAGTTAGACTCATTAGCTCCAGATGCCCTGCTTACCTCATCCCATGTTAAATCATCATCTTCAAACACTAGATCATACTCAACAGTAAACTCTTCATCCATTCTTCCAACCAGCCACTCATTACAATCATCAATA
>NW_010943076.1:0-268 GCF_000633955.1 Camelina sativa
AACTTCTTGTCACAACGTTTTCTGGTAAGTTTCTTTTACTCACCGTATCAAAATAAATGTACTTTTGTTCAAAAAAATCTATATGTTGTTTTTTTCTAATAAAACAAATGTAATGATTTACAGGTCTGTATAGGTACCGTTTAGGGGATGTTTTACGAGTGACAGGTTTCCACAACAATGCGCCACAGTTTTATTTTGTGGGAAGACAAAAAGTTGTTCTTAGCATCGACTTGAGCAAGACCTACGAAGAAGACCTCCTCAAGGCAGT
>NW_010943077.1:0-268 GCF_000633955.1 Camelina sativa
GAGGTTCGGAAGGCATTATTTGCTATGCACCCAGAGAAGTCTCCAGGTCCTGACGGTATGACGGCCTTGTTTTTCCAATGATTCTGGTCTTCTTTTAAAGGGGATCTGGTGACTTTGGTTAAAGAATTTTTCCGAACGGGCGGTTTTGACCCTCGCCTTAATGAGACTAATATTTGTCTCATCCCTAAGGTGGATAGGCCGCAACGTATGACAGAATTTCAGCCGATTAGTCTATGTAATGTGAGTTATAAGATTATTTCAAAAGTGT
>NW_010943078.1:0-268 GCF_000633955.1 Camelina sativa
TAGCTTCTCCCACAATTCCTCAGCTCGTGACATTTTCTACAAACCAAAAAAAAAAATCAGATAACTCAGCAGCTTACACACTAACGGAAAACCCTACAAGTGCAAACATAAACATGTAGAAATCGAGGGATACACACAAAATTCTAACCAACGAAACAAAAAAAAACAAAAAAAATAGAGAAAATTTTAGGGATCCTGAATCTGAGCTTGTCGCGTCGCAGCTTCATAAGATTAAAACTAGTAAACAACAAAGAAAAGGGATAAAACC
>NW_010943079.1:0-268 GCF_000633955.1 Camelina sativa
CGACTCAAGTTTTGGGAAGATTATATGATACAGATAGTCACGGCAGTCGCAAAAACCGGCATCATAAACATGGAGGAGGTGGTCATGGTGCTGGTGCTGGTGCCGGTGGAGGTGCCAGGGTTGGTATAGGAGCCGGAGGTGGTGCTAGCGGTGGCATTGGAGCCGGAGGAGGAGCTGGTGGTAGCGTAGGAGCCGGAGGAGGATCTGGTGGTAGCGTAGGTGCCGGAGGAGGAGTTGGTGGTGGTTTAGGAGGTGGGATCGGCGGAGG
>NW_010943080.1:0-268 GCF_000633955.1 Camelina sativa
TTTTTGGTTGTTCCCTCTCCTGATTTTGCTAACTTTGGTTTTCAGAACAGGCTAAATGTAACAAAGACAATTCGGAAGTTTTCTATTGATTCAAATATGAGACCCACTGGTTCTGAGTTTCACGCTGGGGAAGTTTTATCGCTCATTAATCATGGAGATGAAACTGGTGAAGAAGTAGCTGAAGATTCGGTATCACTTACTGGGCGCAACTTTGACACAGTTACACATCAGTAAGGATTTTAAGACTGTATTGTGCATTTCATACATA
>NW_010943081.1:0-268 GCF_000633955.1 Camelina sativa
ACAATCCAACCGTGTCCACTTCGTGAATCTGACGCATGCCAAGACCCGTCGATAAAACAAATAAGAACATCAGATGGAACTGGAATGATCTCCACTATAGGCTATGTCCCTGCGACGGGATCTTCTCTCGTATTTGCTCGCCTCCACGCTTCTTCCTCTTGAATAGCAATATCAAGAGTCTCTTGTGGTGGTTCTGAAATATTCTCAAAGACTTTTTTATTTCGCACCTTCTAAATATACCATAAAAAGGTCTCCAACTCGGCATGAA
>NW_010943082.1:0-268 GCF_000633955.1 Camelina sativa
CTATTATACATAAATTTTGACAGAAAATATAACTTTGTCTAATTTAATTTAAATATAAATTTGTCTAATTTAAATTGATAAAGATATGAGAAAGCCTCAGAACATCTTTGATATTTTTTCTTCTCATTAATCTTTTCATTTTGTATATTAGAAAGATAACAAAATGTTTTAATATAATTATTGTGTTTTCGTTTTTGTATTATTATATATATTTAAAAAAATATTTTTCATATTTTACGAAATATTTAATTAATTTCAACTAATTAGC
>NW_010943083.1:0-268 GCF_000633955.1 Camelina sativa
GCGGATAGCGGAAGAGAGACAAGAATACTCTCTATTCGCCCTCCTGTTTTCAGACCAAATGTTGTTCCGCGATCATAAACCTTTGTTTTTCACCATCAGTAACAAACCATAATAAGTGGTTTCAAGAGATATCAAACAGAAAGAAAAAACAAAGTTAGTAGCATCTAATTTACCAAGTTGAATTCAACATATAGACCCCTTCTCAGTTGTTGCCACGCCTTATGCTGATCGTTGAATGGTGTGTCTTTACGTTTCTCTATTATGGGTA
>NW_010943084.1:0-268 GCF_000633955.1 Camelina sativa
GAACTGTTATTGCCACCAAGTTGTTGTATTGCTGATTGCGTTTGTTGGGCAACTCCTGGAGTAGGCATCATTCCCCCTGTTCCAGACGAGACATTTCCTTGACCGAGACCACTCATCATGTTCTGGTTCATGGAAATTCCACCTTGCATCATTTGTGGTCCAGAATGACTTCCTTGGCTCATCCCTTGCATCGGTTGTGAAACACCAAGGTTTGAAGTAACGTTTGACGTTGTTTGAGGACTAAAGGCATTATTAGTACCCGGGCTTT
>NW_010943085.1:0-268 GCF_000633955.1 Camelina sativa
TATGAATTGAATCTAGCAGTGTAAACCTGAGATTTGCAAGAGTTGGCTTCCGCTGATTTTGATTATTAAGCGTAACGAGACTAAAAGAGTCGTGAAGCGAGTCGGAAAGAAAGAGGCGAATCTACAAGAGTCTGATTTTTTATATGTTAACGGGCAGAGATTAAGAGGTGGGCAAGTTGGTAGGCTCCGGAGAATAGAATGCAATGGAGGACCTAACGCCTAGTAAGACGGGGAAGGAGTGTTATGAAAGGGAGGAAGAGGAAAAGCT
>NW_010943086.1:0-268 GCF_000633955.1 Camelina sativa
AAAAAAAAAAAAAAAAAAAAAACCAATAAAATCTCTCAAGACTTGACAAATCATTGAAGAAGAAGAGAGAATAAGGAACCTGGAAATGCCGCGTCTAACGACGGCTCCATCACCTTCTTTCTGAAGCTTAGCGAAGACTTTCTTGATAACAGGTCTTGACACGAAATCTTGGGAAGAAGAAGACATTGATCTGATGTTGGTAAACCTAAATGAAAACAAACCTCCAAGCGAATTTGCTCTGTTTATAGCAGCAGCTCTCATATACTTT
>NW_010943087.1:0-268 GCF_000633955.1 Camelina sativa
GCATTCACCATCACACGATCAAGCTTTTTGAGGATTAAATCATCTTCCCGCTTGTTGCACCACGTAAAAAGTGGACCCTGCCAAGCCATATCAGAAAGGGAACAATGGTTAATAACTGACTGGAAATCCCGCATTCCTCCAGTGATGATCGGATAGTCATCAACTCTTGAGTGTTCCTGCATATCCAAAGTTTCATTAAAGTCCCCAAATAAGATCCAAGTCTTGTTTTTAAATATAGGGGAATCATGGTGATCGTTTATCTCCCGCC
>NW_010943088.1:0-268 GCF_000633955.1 Camelina sativa
ACTTCGTAATTTCAAAATTTTAAAATTTAATAACGTTGGCTTTTATGTGTACAATATGTATTTCTAGGTTTTGAATTAAAGTTTTCATTTTAGATTTTGAATTTATGCACAAAAACTAAATCACATCAATTATCCATTAGAAATAATCATATTAGTCATATATATCAATATCAATACATTTTATTCTGATTCACATAATCCTAAATATTTAACAAATAAAAAAAGATAGATAAATGATATAAGATATGTGATATCCATAAATGATATA
>NW_010943089.1:0-268 GCF_000633955.1 Camelina sativa
AAATACATTTTCTTGAACTCTTCGTGGCTCAAATCTGCAAACTCGTTGAGACCGAGCCAGTAGCTTTTCACTTTCTTGTTAGTCTCATCGATGTGCTTTAGATTGTCCTTGAAAACTTCGAACCTAAGAAACTTCTCTTCAACGGTTTCATAAGCTTTCTCGAAATTGGAGAGCCAGTTCTCGAAGAGTTCGATGAGTTTGTCATGAGATTCCAAATCCTCGGGGGAATATCCGACGATGGAGTAATCGTGGGAAGCAGCGAAAGAGA
>NW_010943090.1:0-268 GCF_000633955.1 Camelina sativa
GGTTGAAAATGGACAGGAAATCATGTGTGAATGTGATAGACGCAAAAACAATGTCGGCTGAACCGGTGGCAGTGGTGGAGCTGCCGCACAGGGTCCCATATGGCTTCCATGCCTTGTTTGTTACTGAGGTACTAAACTCTTACATCTATAATTTTCTTCGTCACAAGTGATGCATCTCTAACCACCAGTGGGTTTGCAATTCACAGGAACAACTCCAGGAACAAACTCTTATATAACCCATGCTGTGTGCACATACACATAATACTCG
>NW_010943091.1:0-268 GCF_000633955.1 Camelina sativa
CTCTCGTTGACTCCAAGCCTGATAAGCTTCGTGGCGAGATGCTCGATCTCCAACACGCCGCTGCTTTCCTCCCTCGAACCAAGATCACAGCTTCTGTTGACTACGACGTCACCGCTGGATCTGATCTGTGTATCGTCACTGCTGGTGCTAGACAGAACCCAGGGGAGTCTAGACTCAATCTGCTTCAGAGGAACGTTGCTCTCTTCCGCCATATCATTCCTCCACTCGCTAAAGCTTCTCCTGATTCTATATTGATCATTGTTTCTAA
>NW_010943092.1:0-268 GCF_000633955.1 Camelina sativa
TAAAACCGAGAAAACATTGATTCTAAGCAATAAACAGATTTGTTACTTTTTTGAGGGTCAGAATATGTGACAATCCAATGTATTTGACTAACTGTAAGAGTTCGGGATGAATTTGGAGTGTTTAGACAACACTTAAACCCGTTTTATCCGAAAACAGGCTTAAACAGAGAAAAAGGCTAAAACCGAGAGAAAACTTTGATTTAAAGCTGTAAACAGCTATCTTACTCTTTATAGGGTCAACATATGTAACAATCCAATGCATTTGACT
>NW_010943093.1:0-268 GCF_000633955.1 Camelina sativa
GTCTGAAGTATATATTCACTCAGCCTGAGCTGAATTTGAGGCAGAGGGAGTGGATGGAGCCTTTGGCAGACTATGATTTGGAGATAGTCTATCATCCTGGTAAGGCTAACTTGGTTGCAGATGCTCTGAGTCGGAAGAGGGTAGCTTCGGCTCAGGAGCAGGAGATGGAGTCTCAGATAGGAGAGATCGGTGCGTCGAGTTTGTGTGTTGTGTCTCAGGTTCCGTTGGGTTTGGAGGCGGTTGATAGAGCAGATCTTCTGAGCAGAGT
>NW_010943094.1:0-268 GCF_000633955.1 Camelina sativa
GGTTGCTTCAGCTGATTGAGTCTTCATAAACTCTATAAAGGCAGGGTAAGTTTTGCGCAGGTACTTGTCGACTAAGGACAAATGCTCTAACTTGTCCTTCTGCTCAGCCACAGCTTGGAAATGTAGTGCTTCACGGGCAGCAAGCTCTGCATCACGAGCAGCAACCTCTGCATCACGAGCAGCAACCTCTGCATCACGACGAGAATTATAAGCAGCCTGCACTTCGATTTGACGTTGAGTTTCCCTCATTTGCTCTTGCAATGACTGA
>NW_010943095.1:0-268 GCF_000633955.1 Camelina sativa
TCATTCTCTTCTACAATACCTCAAATCATTTTTTGTTTTTTTTTTTGCTATTTTTGATTTCTTATTTTTGTTGTAAAAAACAAATAAAATATCATTGTAAATTGTTAATGCTAAATTTTAATTTTAGAGACTACATGATATATATTTTACATTGTTCTTATTTTAAAAGATTTATCTCCTTTATCTAATTTGGATTATTATCTTATAAGTAATCATTCTGATCTCCTCTCCCACCAATATCAAATGTTGTTATATCTCATATGTGTTG
>NW_010943096.1:0-268 GCF_000633955.1 Camelina sativa
TTGACAGCTGAGTTATAATATTTAAGGGAAAACGAAAGGTCTCGTAGATTCATATGACGGCTTAGTTATATTGCTTGGTGGCTGACTTATAACAAGAAATAAAATGAAAGTAAACGAGTGAATTTTATTACTTGACAGCTGAGTTATAATACTTAAGGAAAAACAAAAGGTCTCATAAATTCATATGACGGCTGAGTTATATTGATTGGTGCCTGAGTTATAACAAGAAATAAATTGAAAGTAAACAGCTGAATTTTATTACTTGACG
>NW_010943097.1:0-268 GCF_000633955.1 Camelina sativa
TTGTAAATAGGGTTAGATGCAGCCTGCACCACAGTAAAGAGAAAAGAGAATTTTCAGATTAAGACATTCTTTCGCAAAATGGATATGTTGTAAATGAAGGTGAAATGTACTAAAAGCAGATATCTCTATCTATTTGTCGTAACTTCACAAAGAGAGAGATTTCTACTAGAGCACTGAGCAAAGATATTTAAGACGTACCATGTAAGTAGCCCAGCCTTGAGGAGGTAAAAGACCTTGAGAGGGTGCAACCATGAAGGGCATATAGGCC
>NW_010943098.1:0-268 GCF_000633955.1 Camelina sativa
AAAAATGTAAAAAATGGGTTTAATTTGTAGCAATTAAGAGGTGGAAGAACCCTTGTTGTATAATCTGATTCTCCGGCTTATCTCTTTCTCCAACTCTTCTTTTCCTCCCACTTCTTCCAGTTCCTGCACCATTACCAAAACCCAAACCATGGAAACAAAAATCAATCCACGTTACATGCAAATTATTAACTTGATATCTCTTAATTTTTTAAAAGGGGTTGTATAGATTCTTGCCTTTGGTCCAAGAAACAGCCCATATGGTACACCC
>NW_010943099.1:0-268 GCF_000633955.1 Camelina sativa
TTTGGATGTTGTAGAGATGAGATTATTCCTAATTCATTCACAAACTCACGGCTTCCTTGCTTGGAATTTGAAGACAATTTCTTAACTGCAATCATTCTCCCCTCTGACAACTCGCCCTGCACCAAGAGAAAGAGCCACTCTAATGATCTCTTACAAAATGTAGCCATCTTTTAGGTTTTGTCAAAAACAGAGAAAGTTGAGGGATAACAACCTTGTAAACAGAGCCAAACCCACCCTCACCAATCTTGTTTGCTGCATCAAAGTTATT
>NW_010943100.1:0-268 GCF_000633955.1 Camelina sativa
ATCAAGAATTATAGGTGACACAATACCAAAAATAAGACTTAACTTGTTTTGTTAGAGAACCTATTTAAGCAAAGGTTTGTAAACTCGTGCCACTAAAATGTGTTCTGGAATGAGACAAAAGAAGAAAGCAAATAGAAGAGACACGAGAGAGAACCTTGTAGGGGTACCCACCTTTGTCGTATATACCACAGGATTTTGATTCTTTCCATATTCTAAAAGTATTCATAACATAAATAATTAAGAATTTTAAACCAAAAGTAAAATAATA
>NW_010943101.1:0-268 GCF_000633955.1 Camelina sativa
CCCGGACGGTTGGAATTGGGGCCGAACTCGACGAAAGACTCAAGACCTAGCTGGTAGCGTTTCTGAAATCGCGATCCTCAACGTTCGTCTGGTCCACTAAAGATATGGTAGGCATTGACCCGTCAGTCACATGCCATAAACTGAATGTCGATCCCACTTTCAAACCAGTTTGGGAGAAACGACGGCGTCTTGGCACCGATCGAGCAAAGGCAGTGCAGGACGAAGTCGAGCGACTCCTGAAAGCCGATCAGATAATGGAAGTACAGTA
>NW_010943102.1:0-268 GCF_000633955.1 Camelina sativa
GTAGAGGATCCAAGGATCTTACTCTGTGCCGGGTGTTTCGTAAAAGGACTTGTTGCTCTTCTGTTCAGACAAACCCGGCTTTCGTAGCTGTTAGAAACTTGGCTACTTATGGAGAAGCTAGTCAAGAATGCTTGCAGTTGTTCGAGTTATTGGAGTGTTCAATCTGTAACCCAAATGTTGGAATTCAACCGGGTCCTCCTCGCATTTGCGCCTCCTTTTGTGACAGAGTCTTTGAAGCTTGCAAAGACGCATACTTTGCCAGTAATGC
>NW_010943103.1:0-268 GCF_000633955.1 Camelina sativa
CACATTCTTCTCCAGGTTTGAACAATGATGCTTAAGTGGTACATTTGTTCATAGATGTTAATTGTGTTTTGTTGGTCTGTTTTTTGCTGATTCAGTTCTTACTTCAAATGAAAAGATCAGCTGAAGAGGAAAGGCTAGCCAGACAGAGAAAACGGTATGATGAATTTAAAAGGATGTTAGAGGTAAGTTGCACATCTGCTGCTGCATAATAATTCATTTGTAAGATATTTTGGAGTACGGAAATTCACCTGCATGCCATTTACCGTTA
>NW_010943104.1:0-268 GCF_000633955.1 Camelina sativa
AACTCGTAAGCTCCCTATGTTCACAATCTTGTCAGCTCATTTTTTCCCCCCTATCAACGTGGTTATCTTATAAGTTATAAGTATATATATAATAAGAACATAAAGTGATAAAACAAAGATGCATCAGCTTTAGAATTACATATATAGTTTAGGAAAACGTGGAGAAAAAGAAGTTAATTTAGGAAGCTAATTGTTTAATTAAACCATAAGTGTTGCACTTCGTGTTTTTTCTTTCTTGGGGTCAACCACACACTTAATTTTGAAAGTG
>NW_010943105.1:0-268 GCF_000633955.1 Camelina sativa
TACATCTCCAACACCACACATCCCAACGACCAGAAATCAAGTCCTGTCCCTGTCTCTCCGTGAGCAATCGATTCTGGCGACATATAGATGGCCGTTCCCGCAAACGGACGACAAGGATGCCACCACTTCATGTCTCCATCTTTTTTCGACAACCCTAAATCAGAAATCTTCAGTTCGTAAGACGATCTCCACGCGCCCTTCTTGTAGACGCACTTGGGAAAAACGAGTATGTTTCCGGGTTTGAGATCGCAGTGAACGTAGCCGTGTT
>NW_010943106.1:0-268 GCF_000633955.1 Camelina sativa
CCTTTATTATGGGACAAACTGGAGATATCTGCAGATTTCAGGCGAAGGGCTGAATCGGTGAAAGAGTTTAACCTTTGTAATGTATGGCGCAAAAGGGGGATTTCTCGAGTACCCATCATCCATCTAGTTGTCCATAGGCCAACTCCAGGAAAAGTAAGCATTTTGAGTGATGGTTCGGTTGCGGTTGAGGTAGCAGGTATTGAGGTGGGGCAAGGGTTATGGACAAAGGTACAACAGATGGTTGCTTATGGTCTTGGTATGATTAAAT
>NW_010943107.1:0-268 GCF_000633955.1 Camelina sativa
TATACCAAGTTTTTCAAGTAAGTGACAAGAGGTGCTATTCTTCATTAGATATCCAGCTAATTCTCTGTTTTCTGTTTAATTTTCTAATTGTTGATGTTAATATTTATAGGCGGAACCATCTGACAGTCAACTGCTTTGTGATCAGTCCTCTGGTTGTTGCAACTCTTGCAAGCTTAAGGCAAGTGGTGGAGAAAGAAACACTTTTGCTTCCCATTTATTATTTCTGAGAATATTCACTTTACTATTAGACCCAAAGTAGAACAAGTGT
>NW_010943108.1:0-268 GCF_000633955.1 Camelina sativa
GAGAAGTCAAGGCTAAGCCAATTTAGTTGAGCGTGTTGAAGACATTCGCCGTTTTGAATGAGAGAATCGCTGGCTAGCACGACAAGCTATGGAGAACAACCCTCCTCCCATTGATAGTCATAATGGAAATGACCAGCCCAATGTTGAAAAAGCTCATATCCATCCTCCAAGACAACCAAGAGTCATTGGCACCTTTTATGAACCGAACATTCATGGGCACCGCATGGGGATTAGAGCACCGCTTGTTGAGAACAATAACTATAAGATC
>NW_010943109.1:0-268 GCF_000633955.1 Camelina sativa
CATATCCAAGTACAAGTCCTACCTACCAAAAGAAATACAAATGTTTTCTACGTGAACTGATTCATAAAATCAGGTGACTCATCGTAGATTTTTGCTGCCATTTTAACACGTATACCCTGGATGTTTTGATCACAGATTCCATCGAAAGACACACCAAGAGCTAGACATTCTATAAACTTTAAAGCGTACATGCCACAGTCACCAATCTGTACGTTTTGCGAGACCTTGGAGACTGTCCTCCTCTTGAAGGTAAACTGTTTGAAAGTAG
>NW_010943110.1:0-268 GCF_000633955.1 Camelina sativa
ATAGGAATAATTCTTACCATAGAACCTCGGTGGCATCATGTTTGGTACAAGCAGTGTACACATTGGAACGAGACAGACAACAAAACAGGATTGGTCTAAAGTCACAAGCCAACCACTGGTGGGAGTTTTTCAACTTCACTTTAGCCGAAACCCTAATCGACGACTCAGATGGATCCATATACGGTGCCGTTTTCGAATACAAACACTTCTTCTCTTACAATTACCATAACACCCATCATTCGAAACCGCCTCCTCGTCACGTGATCGC
>NW_010943111.1:0-268 GCF_000633955.1 Camelina sativa
AGGTGTGGTAGGCAACAAGTTTCTGGAGAATTCATCAGTCAATGACTTCTCGTTGGTCTTGCCAGAAGAGTTTCCCGGTACTTTCTTATACAGAGTAATCGATGAGCACGACCACCATGCTAGTAGTAGACTCGTGAGTTTCAAAGATGAACCTACTTGCTCCATGTTTCCTGCGGTTGGGCAAAACAGCAGCAGGATTTATGAATCTAAACCAGCGGTTCATTCTCCGGAAGTATCCTCTATTTGGGACTTACATGAGTCGGCGTCA
>NW_010943112.1:0-268 GCF_000633955.1 Camelina sativa
AAGAAGAAGCTTGTGTTTGTGATCAACAAGCTCATGTGGTGTGCTTGTTTGTTCATATCCATTGCCTTTGTTTCTCTCTCTTATATTGTTGTTGGCAAACAGGAGATTTGGTTGGCTGTGTGTGCCACTGTTATCGGCGGCACGATTATGTTGACTACGATTGGTGCGATGTGCTATTGTGTGGTCATGCATAGGATGGAGGAATCTAAATTGAGGAGCATAAGGAAAGAGAGAAGCAAGTCTCAGTCTTTCTCTATGTCTCGTATGC
>NW_010943113.1:0-268 GCF_000633955.1 Camelina sativa
CCTAACATACAATTTTCATATACCCAGAGACGGAACTTAAGAATTGTTTATGATGCTATTGGAACACTGGCAGATTCAGTTAGAGGAGAGCTGAACAAGGTATAATGATTGAATTTGTACAAGGTTAATCTGATCTTGTAAATTCAGCTCCTTGGCAAGTATCTATTCAGTTCCATATACTGGTGGGTGTATGTTTTTTTGGCCTAATTAGTTTTCCCTTTTGCAGCCTGCTTATCTTGAGATTCTGATGCCCCCACTGGTTGCAAAG
>NW_010943114.1:0-268 GCF_000633955.1 Camelina sativa
TCCATTACCGAACTCAATTATGTGAGTACGTAAAAAGTGTGGTGTTGTGCGATCATGTATAACTGGGGGATAATTATATTGGTTTGGTTTAATTATTAAACTGTGGTTGATCGATTTAATTAAGAAGCACAAAGTCAAGCATAGAAATGTTAAACCGAGGCATGTGTTTGGATTTGGTTTATTGGAATAACCATGGATTATTTAATGGATTGTTGTCATCTAAATCATTGCAGACCAAGATTGTTGCTAAAGCAAGGTTCTGTTGTTG
>NW_010943115.1:0-268 GCF_000633955.1 Camelina sativa
ATAATACGTCGACGCACATTCAAGCGTATGATTAAGGTACCAAAAAATACACCTAAGCATTTTCCATCATCACGTATACATGTTTTAGCTAGGATATATATTTAATAATATATATTAACTATGGTTATTTTGGAATTTGTCCTTTCAAGTCTTGTGTAAGTATGAAAACATATATATAACTTCGACGGTTGGATAAGAAAACAAATTCGCTTTGCCCCCAAAAACAAAATATTATACGTTTTGTTCAAACATACCCAATTTTTAGTTC
>NW_010943116.1:0-268 GCF_000633955.1 Camelina sativa
TGGTCTTTGTTAATTTCCAGATTCTCATAATCTCCGCATGCAAGAAAAGGTAATCTCCGCTCGAAGGCACCTCTTTTTTTTGGGTCAAACAAAGGTATCTATTATAATCAATCCAATAGATTAACGTATTGTTCTTTTTTATAGTAAACTGAATGATGTTCTTGTTGCCAAACACCCAACACTAATTATTAAAATCTGATTTATTTTTCTTCACAACATTGTTTTTTCTTTTTGGATTAGTAGATTTTAAAACAAATAAGTTAAGCAA
>NW_010943117.1:0-268 GCF_000633955.1 Camelina sativa
TCCTTTAACAACTGCTGTTTACAGATCAACCAGGCTATTCTTGGTTCTCGTGGCTTAGATGTGCAGTTCATCGGTATAAATTTTCTTGAATCATTGGTAATGATCTGTTTCTATTGTTTCTGGTATTATATATACCATATGTATGCTCATAATTTCTTCATCTTAGGTATCTGAATTCTCACCCTCTACTTCAAGTGCCATGGGTCTCCCTAGAGAATTTCATGAAAATTGTCGCAAGTCACTAGAGCAAAACTTTTTGAAGGTGATC
>NW_010943118.1:0-268 GCF_000633955.1 Camelina sativa
AATTAAATGTTTTATTCACAGACGTTATTGGCTAAAAAGGGTCCGTTGGGTACGGTGTGGTGTGCCGCTCACGTGCAAAACCGTCTTAAGAAATCTCAGTACACCGCCATCAACATCCCCAATACTGTTGGTTCGTCTTTACCTCCCTTCTATTTTCTTGCTTTTTTTGAATCCAAAGTTCGCTTTTTTTTTTTGAATCCCCCTCTGATTGTATCCAATTCGATTGCTTTGACATGGGCATTCACCAAAGTTTATATTTTTACCCATT
>NW_010943119.1:0-268 GCF_000633955.1 Camelina sativa
ACAGAAGATGCTTATGTTGATGCTGATGTAAATGCAAGTGTGAGAGAGAGAGATAACACACTAAGAACTCTGCAAGAGCATACCAATAACGGGTGGATTAAGTATGAGCAGAGTACGGACGCTGGGAACTATGGAAAAATGGTGGTAATAATTTGAATTTGGATTTGAAAAAAGCCAGGTCAATCAAGCAGTGAAGTTATAGTGTGGCAAAATAGTTAATCTCTTTAGTTCATGGCTTGATGAATGTGAGTTCATGTTGCGATGCTTT
>NW_010943120.1:0-268 GCF_000633955.1 Camelina sativa
TTATTACCATTAGCATCTTGGAGACGTTGCTAGCCCCAAAAACTTTGTGGACGGATGCGAACTTATGAGGCTCGTGTGGGGAAAAATATGGCGAAAAAGGACATTCTTGAGCGCACCTACGGCGCAAAAGCTTGCAGGCAGCACAAGGAGTAATGGTGTTGAGGGTTCCGGGAGGACCCGACATTGGTCTTCTAATTCCTGCCATATGATGTGGCCAAGCATCTGCTTCTCTTTTGATCTTCTTCCCTATCTCTTCAAATCTCTCCCT
>NW_010943121.1:0-268 GCF_000633955.1 Camelina sativa
TCTGTGTCGTGCCGCTCAAGCCACCGAGGTAAATGTTGTAACAAGTCTTGACAACGTGTAACAAGCAATCACCACGGATCAAAACACATGGAGATCTAACAGCAGCGAGGAGAACTCGGAGAACAGCGAGTTGAATCGGTTCCTCGGCTATAGCACCGACCTTGGAGACGGCGTTGACGAGTTTGAAGAGGATTGAATCTTGTTTAGAGGATTGGATCTCTCCCCGGAGGATCGAGAGAGAGAAGAGCTTGAAAGCGCAATCTAGAGA
>NW_010943122.1:0-268 GCF_000633955.1 Camelina sativa
GAAGGCTCCTCCGATCTCGTAGACCTTCAGTACCACTTGGGTCCGGTCATATCCTCGCCGGCGACGAGTCTCTACATCATCTGGTACGGCCGATGGAACCCAAATCACCAATCTACAATCCGAGACTTCGTCTACTCTGTCTCTTCACCGACACCGGCTCAGTACCCGTCAGTCTCCAACTGGTGGAAGACGGTGAGGCTATACAGAGACCAGACTGGTTCCAACATCACCGACACTCTTGTCTTGTCCGGAGAGTTCCACGACTCAA
>NW_010943123.1:0-268 GCF_000633955.1 Camelina sativa
CGAGGTTGCATTGATCGATGCAAGGAGTGCATCGGTCGAATCAGTTAGGGATTTGATGGAGTTGTGAGGTTGCATCGGTCGGTGCAAGGAATGTGTCGGTCGACGCAAGGGCGAAGTATTGACCGTGACAACGAGGAGTGTCGTTTGACGCATATGTTCAGAGTTGTTTGGTTTGCTTGTTTTCTTGTATTGTTTGTGTTTGTCTTTTTGCTTGTGTGTATAGCCCAGTAGATGAGAGGATCGCCTCATATAGTCTTTGTGATAATAC
>NW_010943124.1:0-268 GCF_000633955.1 Camelina sativa
TTCATTATTGTGCCATTACCAAACATATGAGTCACGAGATAGAAGAAGCCAAAGAGAGAGTCACAGGCTCTTCGTCTTCTACCTTCTTCCTTACTCATTTCATTTTCACCAAAACCAAAGTTATATTCTTCTCACTTTCCGAGCTTTCCAGTTCAACTATGGCGGCTCCGATCATACTTTTCTCTTTCCTTTTCTTCTTCTCTGTCTCCGTCTCTGCGCTTAACGTCGGTGTTCAGCTCACACATCCCTCCATTTCCTTGGTCAGTCA
>NW_010943125.1:0-268 GCF_000633955.1 Camelina sativa
CCCATGTGGTTATTGCTCCAGTAGGAAGAGTCTTCTCCCAAAGGTGTACCTTATCTCCAAGTGAGAATGGGAAGAGGCTCAACTTTAATCCATCTTCACTCACTCCATTGATCTTTGTAAGACCACAAATTCTGTCAAACTCATTAAGGTGATCTAGTGGATCCTCCATTGGCAACCCATGGAATTTGTTAGCTTGAATCATGGAGATCAATCCACTCTTGATTTCAAAGTTGTTGTTTGCTACAGTTGGAGGCACAATTCCAGCCCT
>NW_010943126.1:0-268 GCF_000633955.1 Camelina sativa
CTCATGAAAGAAATTTTTGTAATATAATTATCAAATCAATTTTTCCTACCTCTCTCTTACCTCCAACAAAATTGTAATAAATATATTTTAGTTTGTGATTCAACATATAATTATATAAAAATCATTATTTTAAAATTTAATTTAAATATGTACTGTAAGGATTTTGCTATATAAAAACCAATTTGATATTTATTTTCTTTCTAGCTTTTACTATAAGGATAAAAAATTAAAACTAAGCCTAGCAATATAACTTAAATTAAGGGGAATA
>NW_010943127.1:0-268 GCF_000633955.1 Camelina sativa
GTCGAGAGATATGCATTGAATCGATAGGAACTAGCCACGTGACAATGGCATGTGCCGTTTCATCCACATTGCACTACCTTTTTAAAAATCATTGCTTATTTATATTTAATATCAACATTTTTTTTGTTATACTTTATATTCTTTTTTTGTGCAACGATAATTTCATTTAATAAACTTAGTTTTGGGTCAGGCCCATTACAAAATGGGATAAAGCCCCTTTAGCAAGGGTATCCGCTAAAAGATTGAGATCACGGGGAACAAAAGTAAA
>NW_010943128.1:0-268 GCF_000633955.1 Camelina sativa
AAAAATGATAGATAAGTGAAACTTACAAGCATCCTTCTATTTCTCTGCCAGTTTAGTAGTTGCTCTTGTTGGGTACGTCTTGTCGCCACAGGGCGACCATCACTTTGTAAAGCCCCACTAACGTTTCTAGCAACTGTGAAGTCTTTCTCCTGAAGATTACTACAGTCTAATGGTTTACATAATCCAAAATCTGACAATTTCATGTGGCCGTCTTTGTCAAGCAGCAGATTATCAGGCTTGATATCTCTGTATCACATTGGAGAAAAAA
>NW_010943129.1:0-268 GCF_000633955.1 Camelina sativa
GGCCTGTCTTTGTCATTGCCACGCTTGCAGCCATTGTTGGCAGTCAGGCTGTGATAACCGCTACGTTCTCAATAATCAAACAATGTCATGCCCTTGGGTGCTTCCCACGCATCAAAGTAGTCCACACTTCGAAACATATATATGGACAGATCTATATCCCGGAGATCAACTGGATCCTAATGATCCTTACTCTTGCAATAGCTATAGGCTTTCGAGACACAACTTTGATTGGAAATGCCTACGGTAAACTTTATATTATTGGAAACTA
>NW_010943130.1:0-268 GCF_000633955.1 Camelina sativa
TCCTGTATTCGTCTTCTATAAACTCTTTCTCTGCTAGTGCAGACTCAAGAGCCACCTCTCGCTGTTTCCTTACTTGCAACTCCATTTTAAGAGATTCTGGGTCTAGATTCCATGAGTCAAACTCATCTCCACTTGACCTACTTGAAGAAATCCTTCCCTTTCTTCCGGACCTTGCCCCATCATTATACTTGCGATTTACTCCGTTCATGGGATTACGCGTTTGAGCCAAGTCTCTTGCAGCTGTTAATTCTTTTTCGAGTTTTGTGTT
>NW_010943131.1:0-268 GCF_000633955.1 Camelina sativa
TTATTGAATTGTAAGCTGCGGGACGGTCCAAGACTACCATTTTAGCACTCCTTGTGTGGACACTGGCAGTGCGATCGTCCCTAGAAATATTGACGTTTCGCTTGTGAACGAGACTAGAGGCAAGGGGAGACCTGCGATGTGTTCTCTTCCAATACCCATCCTAGTGAGGGTTCACAAGAAAATTAAGTCCACCAAACTGTCGCTGTCTAACAAGATGCGGCATACTTCATGGTTTGCAATGACTAATGAGATGACTAGAGCGTAATCA
>NW_010943132.1:0-268 GCF_000633955.1 Camelina sativa
GAAACAATGAATCAGGTGACATATTGATCTTGAAACTAATTAGTACTCTATTTCTTAGCAATATCTGTTTTGATACTCTTGCATCATTTCACTGATACGCTATAAAATTTGGTGTTACCTTGATTTGGCCCATAAGAGTTCCTTTGTTACATTCGTTTTAAAACGAAAATCAGGTTTGATTCGTAACTGGCATGTATCGATGATAAGTTATTGCTCTTCATCTTAAGACGTACCTTGGTAATTTTATTTTTATTTTATTTGTTGACTT
>NW_010943133.1:0-268 GCF_000633955.1 Camelina sativa
CTCGACAAGTTGTCCTCTACTAGAATGTGAACAATTTTTTATTTACATGGTAGACATTATTATTTATTAAACTATATTCTGACTGCAAAAGAAAAAGAAACACACTCTGGGTTTGGGATTTTTAGCATAAGAAGATAGAAA
This sequence comes from Camelina sativa, assembly GCF_000633955.1. Classification (NCBI taxonomy): domain Eukaryota; kingdom Viridiplantae; phylum Streptophyta; class Magnoliopsida; order Brassicales; family Brassicaceae; genus Camelina; species Camelina sativa. The sequence goes on from NW_010943133.1 coordinate 142, forward strand.
AAAATGTTTTTGTATCTCTTGATTTTTTTGTTTTGAGAAATGACGAGAGAAACAAAGGAAGGAAGAAAGAGTTGAGTATTATAATGTGGGACTATTTTAATCTGACAAAAGATGAAAAGACATGACA
>NW_010943134.1:0-268 GCF_000633955.1 Camelina sativa
CAGAGTCGGATGAATTATTGTCGATTGATAACACTAAAAAAAATCATACCTAAAGAAAAGGCTAATTAAAAAACAGGTAAATGAAAAAGTTAAGGCTAATCGTTACAATCGCACTCGTGACCACAATTAGAGAGTATTATCTTATATTAATTTTATTAATTTTATATCGCACTCGTGACCACAATATTATTCCTTTTCGATTATAGTATTACATTAGGCACTTGTATATCATATAAAATTATGTAGATATTTAACACTGAGAGGAGAA
>NW_010943135.1:0-268 GCF_000633955.1 Camelina sativa
AGTTTAGAAGTCGATAGGCGAATCAGCAATGCGCTTAGCGCTGTTGTGGATTTGTCAGAGGAGAAGGGGGAAGATATGGAGCGAACGATTAACGTTATTCTAGGTAGATGCAAAGAGATATCAATAGAGAGTAAGAAGAATAATAAGAAGAGAGACATAAGCAAGACCTCTGCCTCATATCTTTTCAAGAAGATCTTTGTATGCGCAGATGGGTTTTCTACAGCCCCAAAACCTAGCTTGAGAGACACGCTTCAAGAATCAAGAATGG
>NW_010943136.1:0-268 GCF_000633955.1 Camelina sativa
GGTAAGATTTTAAGTTCTGTTCTAATGGCTTTTGTTATCCTTATAGTGCTATTGACTTGCTTGTTTTTCAACAGAATTTAGTTTTTGTTTGCAAGTTAAAAACTATAAAAGTTTCTTCAATGACTAGAAGTTGCTAGGGTTTTATATTTCTTTTGAGCTGCCTATGGTTTGTTGCTATACTTTGTTAACTCAGTGCTGATGAATTTTTCAGGACAATTTTCTCTTTACTATCTAAGTGAAGTAACCGCATGAAATTTAAACTGTTAGG
>NW_010943137.1:0-268 GCF_000633955.1 Camelina sativa
TCAATTAACACAAAACCCCAAAGACAAAACAAAAAATTCACTAGTTCAATTTGTTGCCAACTTGCCGTATTTATGGATCTATATACATCTCATGGAATGTATTGCTAGCCCACAAATATTATTACTGAAAAAAGAAAAACAAACTTTAATTAAATTGAAAAAGCATCAAATGAAATTGTCTGTTTTCATCACTTTCCCAATTCTTTGATAAAATTTATCTTTCGTTTCTTAAAGAAAGTGTTTACTTTTTAGTTAAAGTTTTTTTTTT
>NW_010943138.1:0-268 GCF_000633955.1 Camelina sativa
CTTCACCAGCCTCCATGTACTCATCAAAGTTAGGCATGTGACCTGCTCGTGACCATTTGATAAGCTCTAGGTTTGACCTCAGGAGTATCTTGAACTGCTTAGTTACACCAAAATTTTTAACATGGTAAATTCTTTTTACCAGCCATGAATATGATAATCATATGGATTTGGTTATGGATACTTAGGGTTAGTATAAATAATCACCTCTTCTATCATCTTCAGCAGCATAAATGATCTTTCTTGTGACCTCAATATTTCTTCATACTCT
>NW_010943139.1:0-268 GCF_000633955.1 Camelina sativa
ACATGAGAGAGTAAAATGAAACAAACATGTACCATAATCTCTTTTGTTGCAAACTAGCTTGAGCAGCAAACCGCCACCACAAACGTGGAGCCTCTGAAACAGGAACCATGGGCCTTAAATGTGAAATCTCTATATATGTTTTGTATCTGGAAACAACTTCAACCAGCTTTATCCAATCATGATATTGCTCCTGTTAAGAAAAAGGGCAAAGAAAAAATACAAGAGAGTTAAGTCCAGCACCTCAAGAAAAAACGAACTTGCTAAGCAG
>NW_010943140.1:0-268 GCF_000633955.1 Camelina sativa
AAGGATGAACATGCTTTGGTATCGAACCAAGTGAAAGAGATCACGAAATGTTCCTTTGTAGAACCAGAAATGTCCCGGGCTCTCCAGCTTTTGACTCAGTACCTTAGTGTCTTAATATACCTTGTTGTCTTAATATACCTTGTTTGCTTTGGTTGTAACCTGATAAGCCTTAACGTGTTTATTATGGCAGCTGATAAAGCTTGGAACTCTGGAAAAACAGTACTTGGAAGAGTCATCAGAGAGGAAGCGATTATACAATAAAGTGATC
>NW_010943141.1:0-268 GCF_000633955.1 Camelina sativa
TACAAAACTTAAAACACAACAAGGCTTACTTAGAATGAAAAATCAGTAAAAATATTTCGAGCAACATCTAACCAACATATTGTTTCGGTGGTTACATTTTTCAGTGGATATGCTTGAGCAGGCAAAATCAACGTTAACAGTTGTTTGCGGAGTCCAGTAAGTTAGTCAAACAAATAGCTCAGAGTACCGTAACATACACCTTACCGTACCTGAACATAGCTCAGAGTCGTTCAGACAAATTTGTACATAGAAAAAAATGAAAAAAAAA
>NW_010943142.1:0-268 GCF_000633955.1 Camelina sativa
GCTGAGACTTACGGACAAACCACAACAGATGTTCTTTGCCAGGTAATTCAAGTTTCCTTAATCTTGCTAAACTCAATGAATATGATCACTTACACCGATGTGAGAATTATGTAGACTCGTACTCATATTGCTACTAAGTTGAATGGAACAAATACTTGTTTACTCTGCTTTTAGTTAAAGCTTATGGGGTTTTTGTTACCTAAACTAATCAGCTACCTGATTTTGTGCTAGCAGATTGGTTTAGATGGTCTCCGTATGCTTGATCCAA
>NW_010943143.1:0-268 GCF_000633955.1 Camelina sativa
CCAGCTTTAACAAATAGTGTGTTCTATAAAGCTTTATCTCATCATGGATTAGGTAAGACAACAAAACTTTCATCAGGGGATCAAGCGGACAAACAAGAGTTAAAGTAGTGATAAACCAGCAATGTAATTACTCATTGATTAGAGATCAAACGAACAATATAACTAATCACAATAAAATTACACAAGTTAAAGCTTTATTCAGGGGATCCAACAAACACACCAAGACTCAAGTAATGAGATAAACCAGCAATGTCATTAATCATTTATT
>NW_010943144.1:0-268 GCF_000633955.1 Camelina sativa
ATGACCGATGCTGCTTCCATTCACACCCTCTTCAACTTGGGAGGTTTCCAGAGACCACTCAGGTGAGAAAGGTGAAAAGCTGGTCCATTTGGTGTTACATACTTGGAATAGGAACAAGTCTTATTCTTTTTCTCCATAGAAGGTTTTTGTGTCTTACCGAGTCACTCTTATGTGAAATCATTTAGCTTAGTGTCAGTGTCCATGTGTAAAACAGAACTCTCTACGAGAGTAGCTTGAATCAATGATTTTACAGCAGAATAATCTTGTG
>NW_010943145.1:0-268 GCF_000633955.1 Camelina sativa
TCACGCACATCTGAGCCACCCAAATCTCCTACAAAAATATATCAAAAACAACATATACTAAAAAAAGGGCCGAGAAACTCAAATCCGAAAACTCCTACTAAAAATATCAATGATAAAATCTTAATCAGCTTCACGGACTAAGTCATGCATTAACTAGCTTTCACCAATTAAGAAACGAGATCGAATCCACCCAAATCCATCAATCTAAAAGATTTCATCGCACAAAAAGAGCAGAAAACGAATCGAAGAAGCACGATGAGAGGCATAC
>NW_010943146.1:0-268 GCF_000633955.1 Camelina sativa
CTCTCTACCGATTTCTTCCAATCCAAAATAAGATTTCTCAATTTCGGATATTTCTTGTATCTTCCCCTTTATATTAATATATATCAACACAAACAAAGGTTTCAGTCTTGTTTTTGTTTTGCCTTCCCCCCTCCTCCTCTTGCTTCTTCTTCTTCCCTTGATTTTTTTTGTTTTTTGTTTTGTTATACATAACGACTTGGGGAATACCATTATAATGGAAGATAATCAGCAGCGAAGCAGATTCAGAAAAATTTGTGTCTTTTGCGGA
>NW_010943147.1:0-268 GCF_000633955.1 Camelina sativa
CCATCGTATCGCGGACGTTGGTCAGTGAAATCGAATTCCACCGCTTGATTGTCCGCAGGCACGCCGATGAAAGATTGAAACAATTGACTGGAAGACTGCTTGGTCAAGTCATCCTCATTTTCCGTTTCATCATCGAAGGCCAGATCCTGCGCTACCGAAGAGATCTCATCTTTGTCCATCAAAAACTGGGGCTCCACGTTGCTGAGTACTGAGCCTCGAGACTTCCTTTTGATCCACAAAACGCCTCCGGCAAGCATCAGCAAGACAG
>NW_010943148.1:0-268 GCF_000633955.1 Camelina sativa
CAGGAACCGGATGCTTTGATTTGATGCAGAGAGTGGAGCTCTGAGACTGTACACAATCATATGATCTACAGTTTCGTCAACAAAATAAGGGGAAACCACCATACTTGAATGTTTCTCATGTCTGATGTTATTCACTTTGAGGTTGATTAGTCTGTCAAATAGTGATATTATTCACTTTGATGTTATTCATCTTGCTCAATTATCTCTAATTTTATATTTGTTAGTTTGAAACTTTTATTTAGATGTTCTGTTTTCCCATAAGTGGATA
>NW_010943149.1:0-268 GCF_000633955.1 Camelina sativa
AAAAAGTATCAATGTATAACAATATCTTACCTTTTTCTGAATCATCTTCATCTTTGACAGTGTGAGCATTAATCTTTAGCCCTTTAAGACCACTGGTAACAGCTGCAAGTGGAAGAAAAGCAAACATAATCATAAATCTAAAAAGTCTCAGGACAAAGATTGTAAATCAATTGAGATAAATATTGAGTATGTCATACCTTCAAACTCGCGTTCAATTGCATCTAGCATATTCTCTCTCTTTGCAGCTACAACAAGACATAAGATATAT
>NW_010943150.1:0-268 GCF_000633955.1 Camelina sativa
TATAGATGTTTAAGATCTTGGGGTTCATGTTAAAAGTATGTTTAACACAGAGAACTACCTCCATCTTGAGGGGGTGTATAAGGAAGAGTATATATCTTCTTGTAATTATTATTAAGTTAAAACCCTAATGTATAGACTATATATATGTCCTGTAAATCATTCCTTAAGGCAATACAATCAGTATTCTCTTATATTGGCTTCATCTGTTATGGTCCCGACAGCGATCTCCATGTTTGGCCTGAGCCTCAAGATAACCCACAAGCCTTAC
>NW_010943151.1:0-268 GCF_000633955.1 Camelina sativa
ATCGATGCCAATAGCCTTTTCTGATTTAGTCGCCATTGTTACTAAATATAAGCTTCAGTAAAATTGGAGATTTCGCTGAATTAGTAGAAAACTAGGGATTTCGATTTCTTTGTTTTGTCGTTGTTTGTTTATTTGCTTGATGAGGTAATCTGAATCGATGGAAGCAGATATATATACGAATCCGAAAAGAGAAACGAGACATTTCGAGAGATAAGCTCTCAGGGACTGTGGAAACATGGAGAACTCGCGCTTAACTACCAGATACTTC
>NW_010943152.1:0-268 GCF_000633955.1 Camelina sativa
GCATTTTTCTAATTCAATGACCAAAAGTGTCTCATGTACAAAGCTCCCCTGCTTCCGAGTATAACAATTAGAAGTCATCATTACCCATTCTCAAAAACACAACCCACCATCTATTTAAAATCACAGTGCGTTTTTTTTGGGCATCCAAAGTTGACAGAAGATGTTTACGATCATGATAAACTCTTTGATTTGTCGTTTAACCTTAAGTTATGCAAATATAAATGTGTCGTCGTTTGACTTATTTACGTCGCCGGAAAAACAAAGGAGC
>NW_010943153.1:0-268 GCF_000633955.1 Camelina sativa
TGCAGTTTCTTAAACCTGTCGAGGCAATTGGAATGACGGTAACTGGTATCACAGATGTAGGACCTGCAACCTTTGTCATGAGAGCTGCACAGCAGTAGAACAGCATTATGTGGGTGATCCATACAAACAGGACATGAAACCTCATCCAGTTCTTTGTGAAGAGCATGAACATCTGACTCGGTACTTAATTTTCGCTTTACACCAGCCATCTTGTAAGCACTGTGTAAGCTACTCACGCATCGAGAAAGTTAGAAACACTGAATTGAGG
>NW_010943154.1:0-268 GCF_000633955.1 Camelina sativa
ATTTATGAAAAAATTCCTCAAGTTCTAACTTATTTACAACCCTGCCATTGCCATTTATTATTAAATATATAAATATTATTCCTTTGTATTCTTCCTATATTCTCTCCACTTGATTACGAATTTCCTTTTCAATTTTTTAAGATTCAATTCTTCTGCAAACAAATAAAACAGCATTAAGTTATTTTCGGAAATAGAAACTAAAATATCTAAACGATTTACACTAAATTGATTTTGCAGCTTTCCTTTCAAATTTTGTTTCTTACATTTT
>NW_010943155.1:0-268 GCF_000633955.1 Camelina sativa
TTTGATATTAAAGACCTTGGTGCACTAAAATACTTCTTAGGCATTGACATTTGCCGCTCTCCGGAGGGGCTATTTCTTTCGCAAAGGAAGTATACCCTTGATCTCTTGGCTGAAACAGGAAAGCTCGGTGCCAAACCTGCGCGCACTCCACTTGATGAGGACTACCAGCTCAAGTGAAAGGGGGAGAGTCTTAGGGCCAAAGAGGGCAAACCGCGTGAACACATGGATGAGCCATATGAAGATGTCACTCGATATCGACGCCTTGTAG
>NW_010943156.1:0-268 GCF_000633955.1 Camelina sativa
AAAGGTAGGTACTATCGGAACTCCAATCCAATGGAACCGATTAGGTCGTACTCTCCATTGTATGGGTGGAGGAGTATTGTATCCGCTAGATCTTTGGTACACAAAGGGCTCATTAAAAGAGTGGGCTATGGGGAAACCATTTCTATATGGACTGATCCCTGAATTCCGGCTCAATCCCCAAGACCAGCTTTAAGTAAGGGTCCCTATGCGGATCCTTCTCTCCAACTAACTCATTTCATTGATCGGCAAACGAATTCTTGGCGTATGG
>NW_010943157.1:0-268 GCF_000633955.1 Camelina sativa
AATCTCAGAGAGAGAAACCGGCTAAACGATGAGGAAAGTTCCAGAGACTCTAACAAATTCAGATACTTTTTGGCATAAAGAAAATACTGAGCTAAACATGTGCTCATATACTCCTTAACGTCGGTTAACAAACAGAACGTAGCCGCCTTATTCTTCCGTGACGATGACACGTCACTTCCGTTAACGTCCTCCTTGCTTTAGCCTCACGTGCTTCTTCTTCATTCTTCATCTCCACTGTACACGTGCAGGCTCACGATTCCCTACATCA
>NW_010943158.1:0-268 GCF_000633955.1 Camelina sativa
ATGCTCATAGCCGGTGTTTTCTTCATCATCGGTGTGGCTCTCAACGCTGGGGCTCAAGACCTAGCCATGCTTATCGCAGGCCGGATATTGCTTGGTTGTGGAGTTGGATTCGCTAATCAAGCCGTTCCTTTGTTCTTGTCGGAGATTGCACCTACTAGGATCCGTGGTGGTCTTAACATTCTCTTTCAGCTTAACGTCACTATTGGTATCCTCTTTGCCAATCTTGTCAACTATGGAACCGCCAAGTAAATATCTCTTCCTTAATACT
>NW_010943159.1:0-268 GCF_000633955.1 Camelina sativa
GCTGTTTTATCTTGTTTACTGTGCTATGGTATATTCTTATATCATAAGGTTTACTTGAACTTTTATAGCATTTTCTGATAAGTGATTATAGCACACATAACCTATTTTATAAAATCTCATACATTGACCATTGATTAAACATAAGTTCAGATCCAAAATACATAAGAAAAGTCTCAAGAACAAAATAAACAATCAGGTACTTAACATTACACAATAAAACGATCAGTTTAAGACATAATGACCTTGTTCTCTGGCCAAGCAATGCAGG
>NW_010943160.1:0-268 GCF_000633955.1 Camelina sativa
CTGATGCTCTGCTGAAACTAGTTTCAGACAAACAGCTATGGGGAAGATGCAGACAAAACGGCCTTAAAAACATCCACCTATTTTCGTGGCCAGAGCATTGCAAAACGTATTTAGCTCGGATAGCTTCGTGCAAGCAAAGACATCCTAAATGGCAGAGAGTTGAGTTTGAGAACTCAGACCCTGATTCACCCAGCGACTCTCTTAGAGATATACATGACATCTCCTTGAATCTAAAACTTTCCTTAGATGGCGAAAAGGGTGGAAGTAA
>NW_010943161.1:0-268 GCF_000633955.1 Camelina sativa
GCAAGTGTTTTGGTTTAGTGAACTATTAAAAAAAAAGGTCTGAAGCGTTATCAGAGAATGACGACAAACGTCACAATTGTGGTAGAAAATAGTATAATGTATAGTTTTTTTTTGTATTCTAGAAGATTAAACCTATTCCCTTTCCCTTTGAAAATGTGTTGTTTTGGCCTTTTGGGTTGGGGGATTTCTTGAAGGTGACATTTCTCTAATACAATTAAGAAAATAACATTTATCTTATATTACCTAATTAGTAGAAGTGTCCGGTAAA
>NW_010943162.1:0-268 GCF_000633955.1 Camelina sativa
CTTAATGTTGTATGATTAAATGTTTTAAGATAAGATATTTATATAAGTAAAATAATTTTTTTCTCTTTTTTATAATGCTTTTAGGCTATGTAAACTCTATCTATGGATAAAACTTTTAATTATATCAGTTTCATATATATATGATTACATGGAAAAGTATATAACTCCCTTAAAATCCTAAGAACTTTATTCTTTTGGGTTAGGAATGAAGAGAAACCAAATTTTTATGTAACTAGACATGTCAAAAAAAAATTACCTACAATAAAAA
>NW_010943163.1:0-268 GCF_000633955.1 Camelina sativa
GTTGGTAGCGTTGATCAACGTTTAGTTACTAACTAACAGAATCTTTATCACTTGATGAAACACTATTAGACTATACCTGATTTTAATTGAATATCCCGTCGCCAAAAATCTATCTTTTTTTTCGTTTTCACATGATCCATATTTAAATTTATTTTAAGAGCTCTAGTACAGTTGCACCAAGTAGTTCAATTTATACTGAAATTTTGTCAATTGTTCCTAAGTGATCTAGTTGCACATAAAACCTTACATTCACCCTAAAATTCTATTA
>NW_010943164.1:0-268 GCF_000633955.1 Camelina sativa
ACAGAGCTTGTGTCTGAAGAAAACCCTCCAAAGTACAGAGAGATCACCATTAGAGAATACACTACTTACTCCAATGCCAAAGGACTTGACGGAACCTCTGCTTTGCTCCATCTTAAAATATGAACATGGTGAGATACTACTTTATCACACATATACGACATGAAAATAAATGTAATATTGGAGTTGCTTTAGTATTAGTCAAGCAAACGACCAAAAGAGGTGAAGAGAATTCTCAAGAGGATAATAAACGCAACTGTTTATATTATTC
>NW_010943165.1:0-268 GCF_000633955.1 Camelina sativa
ATTATTTACCAGAAGGAAACCAGGCTATGGGTTCTCATTACGAGACAAAGAAATCGATGCGCAATTTAGGACTCCCATATCATATAATTGATGTTTGTATAAACAATTGTATGTTATTCTGGAAAGATGACAAAAAGGAAGAAAAATGTTTGTTTTGTGATGCACCAAGATGGAAGCCTAAGAATGACCGACGCAGAACCAAAGTACCATATAGTCTTATGTTGTGTAATACTCCTCTTATATTTTGGGCAAAAGAAATTTGGGCCCA
>NW_010943166.1:0-268 GCF_000633955.1 Camelina sativa
TTCTCGTTCTTGTTCTCGTTAATCACATGCTTTATCTTCTGCCTTAGGTCCTTGAAACGTTTGATCACCACTTGGTTCTTTCCTCGCTTCCTTGCATAACCAGAACCAGATGTATCTTCATCAGCTCTGTGTTCTGCAGCAATGGAAGGAGATGTTGGTTTTTTATCAATGTCTCCCACCAAGTCAAACCCATTATTATGATCCTCTCTGTTGCTACCATGAATAGGAAAGGATCCAGCTTTACTCATTGTTTTGGAGCTAAAAGACT
>NW_010943167.1:0-268 GCF_000633955.1 Camelina sativa
AAAACTGAAGATTTGTTTTCGCAATAACCTGGCCTCCGGTATCTGGTAATCCGAGCACGTCTTGCTGACCAAAATAGCCGTGGACAGAGAATATCACAACGTTGAACACTGTGGGAAGTCTGCTAAAGAGCAAATCTAGCTTCACATTGTCTGGTGCTTCAAGAACTTCTGAGAGCATAACCATAGTTTCTTTCACTCTCTCTGCTGTATCTCCCCAACCTTTCTCGAATCCCATCTCCTTCAACCTATGAAAGTAAATTCTCAGTTA
>NW_010943168.1:0-268 GCF_000633955.1 Camelina sativa
AATTAATGTTGCATGTGATCTTCTTCTACAATAAAACCCTTCAGTTTAATATTGACTAGACAGAGACCTCCCTTTGACCATGTAGCTCGTTTCAACCATAGGGATAATGTTTCTGTAAGTAACCTTTTTAGTTGTATCACAAAAAGAGAAACTTTTGGATATTTATTGATCCAACATTAATCAACCCTATTCTAGACTAGGCTTAAAGAAGAAGAACAACGTGGGGGAAATAAATACACAGACCTTACAGAAATGTAGTACAAACAGA
>NW_010943169.1:0-268 GCF_000633955.1 Camelina sativa
TTTAAGTGCGAGATAGTATGCGGCGGAAAAAGTGCCGCTGCTCAACTTTGCCGAGAGCCCCTTTGCACTTTCCTTAACCCCTGCTTTTTCAAGTGCATATGCCACTTCCTTTTGGCTCAGGTTTTTCTCAGCAAGCAAAATTCGCAATTCCGTTTTAACTTTTTCCTCCCAAACTCTCAGAAGGGGAGAAGCATCTTTTCCTACCGGTGTAGCTGGGGGGCTGTTCGCTTTCATCTTGTCGCTATCCTTTCATTTGTTCTTTTTTCCA
>NW_010943170.1:0-268 GCF_000633955.1 Camelina sativa
ACTTTCGATTTTGTGCCTAAATATACAAAAACGTGTTTAATGTGTAATTCTGTTAATTTTTCCGTTACATCCATCTGACGTGGAATCCAACGTGTACAGATACATTTAGTTGAGAAATTAAAATTGAACCAAAACAACTTACCCTAGTCTCGAACCCGTAACCTTTACCATACAAACCAGCGGTTTAATACCATTTGAGCTACTGAAGATTTTGTTCTGCAAACAAACAAATATATATATGATAACATAATAACTCCGAACAACCTGA
>NW_010943171.1:0-268 GCF_000633955.1 Camelina sativa
GAGTATGGGACTAACTTAACTAAACTAGCAGAGGAGGTAATTAAAATCCTTACTCATTTTGAAGAGAATGTCATGTTAATGCCTGGAGGTTTCTGCTGAATATTAATATTTTTCACTTCCTGTTGCAGGGTAAACTGGATCCAGTTGTTGGAAGACAGCCTCAGATCGAACGAGTGGTCCAGATCTTGGCTCGAAGAACCAAGAACAACCCTTGTCTTATTGGAGAACCTGGAGTTGGTAAGACAGCAATAGCTGAAGGACTTGCACA
>NW_010943172.1:0-268 GCF_000633955.1 Camelina sativa
AATATGTAACAATCCAATTCCATTGACTAATTATAAGAGTTTGTGTTAAATTTTGAGTGTTTAGACAACGCTTAAACCCGTTTTATCCCGAAACATGCTTAAACCGAGAAAATAGGCTAAAACCGAGAAAACATTGATTCTAAGCAGTTAATAATCTTGTTACTGTTTCTAGGGTCAGACTGTGTGACAATACAATGCATTGGACTAATTTTAAGAGATCAGGATAAATTTGGAGTGTTTAGAAAACACTTAAACCCGTTTTTTCCCA
>NW_010943173.1:0-268 GCF_000633955.1 Camelina sativa
GTACAAACACTGCGTAACATAATAATGGGAGCTACACTGATGGCCACAACATGCGTGCTCCTCTGCGCCGGTCTAGCCGCGGTGTTAAGCAGCACCTACAGCATCAAGAAGCCACTAAACGACGCCGCTTTTCTTGGAGCTCACGGAGATTTTGCCATATCTATCAAATACCTAACAATTCTCACCATTTTCATCTTCTCCTTCTTCTTCCACTCCCTCTGCATCCGTTTCTTAAACCAAGTCGCCATTCTCGTTAACATCCCTAATT
>NW_010943174.1:0-268 GCF_000633955.1 Camelina sativa
CCCGGTTTTGCCGCTGAAAGTCTAGCAGAAGTTTATTTTGCTAACGGATGTGATTTGCAGTTGACAGTTGAGATGCTTACTCAGCTTGAGGTATCCATTCTCCTAATCAAGATATGGCGTAGCTTTCATTGATTTTTGAACTTCTTACAATGTTTTAGGGAATATGCTACCCTCTGCCTTTCCAAAAAATTATCTTGTGAAACGTTAATCGTTTGCCAAATATCTGTTTCCCTGGCTATGAAACCCATTATTCCTTGTGAACAAATGG
>NW_010943175.1:0-268 GCF_000633955.1 Camelina sativa
GGTTTGGCCTGGTGGTTTCAAGGTCTGCTTCGGAATTTTTGATGGAAGAGTACTTCTGCTTTTAAAATCCCAAAACAAAACAAACATAAGAATCTGTATCTGCATTCGGATTGTTCTTTTTTATGTGTGCTAGTAAGAGGATACTAACCTGTCTTTTGGGTCGGTTTTCCCCATTTTCACTGATTTCTCAGGTTTCTCAGTGGTCATGTGTGCTTCAGGTTGTTCGGTTATTTCAAGAGGCTTAGCAGTTTCAGGGAAAAGAGTCAAC
>NW_010943176.1:0-268 GCF_000633955.1 Camelina sativa
ATTGAAGCCGAAGCGCGTGAGGTGGACTTACTTCCCGCGTTGAATACAGATCAGCAGGCCGCGGTGGAGGCGCTTTCAAACGCCAGCGGTTTCGATCCTTATTTGTTGTACGGTGTGACCGGCAGCGGCAAAACGGAAGTGTATCTGCATGCGATTGCCCAGCGCTTGCAACGGGGCGAACAGGTGCTGGTGTTGCTGCCAGAGATCAATTTGACACCACCTGCCATGGCGCTGTATCAAAAACGCCTTGCTGGCCACCGGGTGGTTG
>NW_010943177.1:0-268 GCF_000633955.1 Camelina sativa
CAATTCCCGAGAGTATTGGCAACATCAAGTACCTACAAGAAGTTCTTTTCTTGAATAACCAGTTAACCGGATGCTTACCGTACCAAATAGGAAACCTAAACCGAGCCACTGTTTTCGATGTTGAGTCTAACAGATTAACCGGTCCAATACCGTACTCTTTCGGTTGCTTGGACAAGATGGAACAACTCAGTCTTGCCAGAAACAATTTCTATGGAACCATACCAGAGATCGTATGCGAGATTGCTTGTCTTAAAAACTTGTCTCTCTC
>NW_010943178.1:0-268 GCF_000633955.1 Camelina sativa
CAAACAACATTCATCTAAAGTAAAAGGTTAGTACCACTCACTAAAAGGAAAGTTAATGTAATTGCTTGAAAATTAAAGTTTGTTTGGTTGTAGTCTATACTTATTTTCATTGTCTTGGTTGAAAAGTATTGTTATTGGTTGAAAAGTTGAAAAGTATTATGCGGTGGTGTTATTTTCATTGTCTTGGTTGAAAAGTATTTGTTATTTTCATTGTCTTGGTTGAAAAGTTATTGTGATGGTGATTGCGAGAGTGTATGTTGGTTGTTTC
>NW_010943179.1:0-268 GCF_000633955.1 Camelina sativa
AATTTATTCTTCTCCAATGGTAAAACTCTTGTTGAGTTCTTATTTTTGAAAAATAACTGTTATGCTTTGAGAAAACAGAGGAAGCTTGTAGAAATAGATAGTTTAGAAGTTGTGTCATTAGACCCGAGTTGCGAGCCAACCTTGTAAGTCTTGCTCGTAGTGTCGATCACCCAATTTTTGGATTGCCAATAGCTGGTTACGAATCTGTCTATCCATAAAGCGAGTGAGGTTGATAGCAGAGCACGGGGTTCACCATGCCGCCCAGAGT
>NW_010943180.1:0-268 GCF_000633955.1 Camelina sativa
CATGGATGTTTCCCATAAATCCATTTGAGTGTTCATCATCCTGATATATATATATAAATCGTTAGCGTTGGCGGTTGATCAAAAACACAACAAAAAGATGGATAAAACGAAGTTAGATATCGTACTCGTGCCCCATGGCAGTGATCATGTTGATCTGAGAAATGCAAGCCACGACGCTTCTTATAGTCCAGTAGACAGCAATTGGGATTGTAGAGAGGATCTTCGACAGCTGAGGAACGTCTGGTGTAATGTACCGATCAGGTAACTC
>NW_010943181.1:0-268 GCF_000633955.1 Camelina sativa
GTTTCGTTTATATGATAGCAAAATACTCATGTACACGTATTAGTAATACACGTAAAAGTGACATCACCATGTATATATGAAAACTAGTCCAAGTATATATTTGTTAGGTGAGTTCTATATAATCGTATCGAGAAAAAAAATAATATATATGTAATCGTCTAAAGTCATTCAATATTAATTCATCATGGACCGTTTGCTGATGTTTATCTTTTGTACTCAGTTAAGTATCATTATAATATTTGCTTCTCTTAACATTGTATCAGGATCA
>NW_010943182.1:0-268 GCF_000633955.1 Camelina sativa
CCGCTATATTACTGTTTCTAGGGTCATAATATGTATCAATCCAATGTTTTTAACTAATATAAGAGTTCAGGTTGAATTTGGAGTTTTTAGACACCACTTTTACCCATTTTGTCCCGAAACAGGCGAAAACCGAGAAATCATTGATTCGAAGCAGTAACCAGCTTTGTTACTATTTCTAAGGTCAGAATGTGAGAAAATCCAATGCACTGACTAGTTCTAATAGTTCAGGATGAATTTCGAGTGTTTAGACAACACTAAAACCCGTTTT
>NW_010943183.1:0-268 GCF_000633955.1 Camelina sativa
TTCCGTCAGGTGAGCTTCAAGTCCCACCATCCCTTCAAAATCCCTTGAAGGTGTAACATTCAGTTTGTTTGAAATATCTATAGCAATCTTCTGGATCATCTCAGCTTCATTAGCCCTAACAAAAGGAAACAAAATCATGTTGTTGGGTCTTGTTTAAATGATAGAAACTCCTTCGCTAAAGCATGAATTAAGAAACATAAAACATTCTACCTCATAGAGCCAAGAGAAAAGACAAACCAGTTTAGAGAGTGTCTCCCAGCTACGGTTG
>NW_010943184.1:0-268 GCF_000633955.1 Camelina sativa
TGATGTTTAGTTTGGAATTTGCCTTTGATCACTCTATATACTTTGATCACTCTATATATATGAGAAGAGCACAAGGTTTCACAAGATCAAAAACAAACATTTCTCCCAACAAAACAAACATTTGTTTCTATAAACAAAACTCAAACATTTCCTTCTCTCACCAAACTCAAATATTTCTTTCTTTCATCAAACACAAATTTCCTTCTCACCCAAAACAAATATTTCTTTTCTTAAAAAACTATCATTTCCTTCTCACCCAAAACAAATA
>NW_010943185.1:0-268 GCF_000633955.1 Camelina sativa
GCTCCGCTATTCTGCCCAAGCCTGGCTGAGGAAGAGTTATGGGGCTTTAAAAAAAATGCTGATTCGGCCGTTAAAAAATACTATATGTAAAAAAGTGCTAGATATAATAGATATATATCTAAATTCAAATAAAAAAGAAGGCCACTCTACTCTATTTTGACAAAAGACCCATCCACAAGTTCCATAGCTTTGAGTCCGCTATCCCGAGCATGATTTTCGTACCCCCGGAGGGAAATGTCCTTCCCTTTTGGGCCGGTTGTGGGCGAGG
>NW_010943186.1:0-268 GCF_000633955.1 Camelina sativa
CGATTTTATTGAATCTCGCAATTTACACTTTGGTTCTTGAGAGGAGACAAGCTCCCTATTTATATACAAGGGAGAGGTGGTGTAACAAGAAATAATAAGTTTTTTTCTAAACCTAACCGATCTGTTCAAGCACACGTCGAACGGTGTCTTGTCCTTTTGATCTCGATTGGTGTTGGATGCGTACCAATTGGGGTTGATTTCACTTCAGGTCCCTTTTGACGCATAATCATCCATATATCGACTTCTCACCAAACAGGTCTAGCAACCT
>NW_010943187.1:0-268 GCF_000633955.1 Camelina sativa
AAACACTAACAAAGCTGTTTAGTGCTTCTAAGCAATGTTTTCTTGGAAGATCTACTATATTTTGCTCAACCTCAATCCTAGTATGTAAATCCTAGTATGTAAATCCACTCATGCATGATACTATATCTATCCCACCTCTTCTGTTTCTCTTGCATGTCAGTTCTCACTGCAAATATTATCTAATTTTTAAAACCCGAAAATCCAAATCTCTTTGCAAAATTCATAACTTCAAACGGTCTTGTTTAACTCAAATGACCATCTCTCCTTG
>NW_010943188.1:0-268 GCF_000633955.1 Camelina sativa
CTTGTGAAAAGCTTTCCTTCGGGAACATTCTTTTGAAACGGTCGAGAGAGATCAGTGTCTACTGTGCCTGGATGCAGTAGAATGCATACCACAGGATCTTTCCTCCTACCCAACTCAACTGATACATTTTTAGTCACTGCAAAAGCAAAAGTTGTGTACAGAAATTAATCGTTTTCTCAGCTCATACCAGAATGGAAAAATCAATAATCTTCTAAACTTATTATTCAACTGTACGTTGATTGAGTGCGGTTTTTGAAGCCCTGTAAGA
>NW_010943189.1:0-268 GCF_000633955.1 Camelina sativa
TAGAGGTTTCTTCCGTCAAAAATCGTTGAAAATTTTCGTCTAGCCCCAAACTGTGGTCTTCACGATTTCCAAGTTGTAATAAATCCTCTGAAAATTCAGTGCTAACTGCTGGAAACTGGAAGAAAACATTTAACATTATGTAAAGGAAAGCACATATATGATTTTCTTAACAACAGGAAACTGGATCAAACCACTTATTAGCATTGACCTTAAATACAATGAAGTTATTTGAGTTTAGAGAGCGTCAAGTAACTTTTGTTAATCCAAG
>NW_010943190.1:0-268 GCF_000633955.1 Camelina sativa
ACTGGGGAGAATCAAGGCAGAAAATACTACAAGTGCCCAAAGAGTGAGGTAACGCTGTTTTGTATTGCAATTGTATTAAGTTTACTTTACTTTAGTAATTGAGCTTTCTTAGTAATGTTGTGTTGAATTATGTTGTGTTCCGTTTTTTCAAAATTTGAGTATAGGTGGGTGGAGGACATTTATCTAAGTGGTGGGATGATGCTATTGATGAAGAGTTTCTCAGGTTGTGGCACGAAATTAGGACCCAGTGTGGTGTTAATCATCCTGG
>NW_010943191.1:0-268 GCF_000633955.1 Camelina sativa
TTTGCATCATGACTTAATTGACCTAACCATGATCCAAGTAAACCTCCGGAATCTCCAATTGGTTGACCGCTATCTTCGTCGAAATGCACTATCACTTTAGTACCTTGTAACTTCCATACATCTTTCGATGTCAACATTTTTCCTTCTATGTTTCCATCAGTATCTTGTTGATGATACATATATATATATATATGAAAAATTGATCAGTATAATTAACATAAAAGGAACAAATATACATGTACATATATAAACACTGATCGCTTAAACA
>NW_010943192.1:0-268 GCF_000633955.1 Camelina sativa
AACAACCAAAACAAGCGTCTTTAACAAACAAAACGATAGATATCCAAACACTAAATCATATCAGAAGAAGAAACGACGTTTACTCTATATAAGCAACAACAATAAAAAAACCAAGAACAATACAGAGTCTTTTAACAAACAAAACAAGACAAAAAGAGACTTAAAAACAAAAAAATTGCACTAATTAACTCCAAACTAAATCATATCAAAAAAAAAAACGCTAACTCTAACAACATTTACAAAACCAAGTATAAAAGAGTCTTAACAA
>NW_010943193.1:0-268 GCF_000633955.1 Camelina sativa
TTTAAATTATACAACTTATATATATATATATATATATCATTGTTTTTTTGTTACCGATCATATCATCAAATATATATATATATTTTATTACCGATCATATCATTGTTTTTTTATTCTTCTAGAAAAAAGTTGAAGAAAAAGGACGATAATTTTTTTTAAAACATTTAACAGTAAAAAAAAAAGGTGAAGTAAGACAAAATTATTTACATTTTGATGTAACAGAAGGAAAGAGAAAAAAACTATTTGAGTCGTGATTTTGCAGGAGTAT
>NW_010943194.1:0-268 GCF_000633955.1 Camelina sativa
AACGCTCGGTCGAAGTCAGAAACCGGCGAGGACGGGTCTAAGCAGCATCGATCATCATCGATCCCGAGGAAAACGATGCAAACAACATTGAAAAAGAATCTACGGAGAAGCTCGTGGAGATCAAAGGGTACTTGTTGTTGTTTTGAGCCTCCCGCAGCAGCAGCGTCTAGAAACGGTAAGAGCTCGTGGTCGACCTCGTTCCTCAAAACGGTGACGTAATATCTCAGAGACTTTGGGGTGAAATCGTGAGTAGCAAGTCTCCGCTGCC
>NW_010943195.1:0-268 GCF_000633955.1 Camelina sativa
TTTAGCTTGTAATTTCTTCTTTCACTAAGCTTTTCAATTTGGCCTCTTTTCGTGGATCTTTTCTTTTTGTTTGAATATGATGCACAAACGCGGCTACTATGTCATGGAGTTTCGGGGGAGGCCTGCTTGCTGAAGAAACATTATGACCAGCATCCTTCAAAGCACGAGCAACATCCTTTTGTGCTTTCTGGAAGTGCACGTTACACAGGGCAGGAACAGTCGATGCAAGTGTTGGTTTTGGACAAGTTATTGCTTTTGACTGAGCTCT
>NW_010943196.1:0-268 GCF_000633955.1 Camelina sativa
CAGATGTCCATATATAGTAATATCAAATTGTCAATTGTCCGTTAATCGTTATCAATTCTTTTTGTCAAGAACATTTTTTTAGAAAGAAACCTATATATACTCTTATAGACCTCTTGTCTTAAGTTAAACTTGTTTGTATTTCTTTGATAAGTGGATAATTTTCATGGCAATAAGAAGTTAAATAAGATAAATGAAAATGATCATGTGACCAATTGTTTTTAAATTGTGTCAAAACAAATTTATTTATTTATTTTTATTTATAAAGTGA
>NW_010943197.1:0-268 GCF_000633955.1 Camelina sativa
AAAAAATAGTTTAAAATGACACGTAAAATTCAAAGTTAACAGGGAAAGGTTCGTCAAAGGGTTTTAAAATTACTCACAGTGGTAACATTTGGTTTTGAATTTGTGGTTTCATCTTCACGACTAAGTTGTGGACTCCACCTACTTATTGTCTGTTCTTCTACTGTGAAGTTCTCCAAACACAAAGGTAGATTAAAATCCTCTCCTTTGAAGTTACCATTGACGTAGAGAGTCAGCAACGTTTTCGCAACACTTCCGCTTAACCGAACAG
>NW_010943198.1:0-268 GCF_000633955.1 Camelina sativa
GATGTAAGAAGGTTGGTAGTTGCAATGTCACGTGCTCGGCTCGGTTTGTATGTGTTCTGCCGCCGTTCTCTCTTTGAACAGTGTTATGAGCTGCAACCAACGTTTCAGCTTCTTCTTCAAAGACCCGATCGGCTAGGACTCAATCTTAATGAGAACACAGCTTATACAGATCGCACGGTGGAGGAAGTTAAAAAACCTTATTTTGTTCATGATGTTGAAGAGATGGCACACATAGTTCACGATAGGATGAACCAGTTCTACCAGGTAA
>NW_010943199.1:0-268 GCF_000633955.1 Camelina sativa
AATGCGGTTCTGAAAGAGAGACAAGTCTCGAGTGCACCGAGACAACCTGAAGTAGTAGTAGTAGCTAAAACCGAAGAGACACCAAAAGAGGAACCACTCGTTGCTCGTCTCAAGGTAAATTAAATGAGATGAGTTTTCTACATTTACCTGTGAAACAGTCTTTTCTTTCAAATATAGTTAACATGATTTTTGTAATAATGAGACAGGCACGAATGCAAGAAATGAAGGAGAAAGAGATGAAATCGCAAGCGAATGGAGACACAAACTC
>NW_010943200.1:0-268 GCF_000633955.1 Camelina sativa
TGTAATTCAGAAAAAGCTGTAAACATGATCAAGGAAGCATATGTATAAGTAACCATATTGTGAATATAAATTATATTAATTTGGGTAAGAGTTGAGATTGGAAAAAGTATATCATCTAGTTAAATTACGGGTTTTATTCTTCTGGTTTTGTTTTTCAAGGTTTAACTGTTATAGCCGTCCAGCCGAATATCATATTTTATACGTTAACGATTGCAGCCAATTGTGATCATTTCGAGAATTAGCGAAGAACTTGATTGAAGACATCCTC
>NW_010943201.1:0-268 GCF_000633955.1 Camelina sativa
ACAACTTTCAGTCCATTTGTTTCCCATCGCTTTCTTGCCTCTTCTAAGGCTCTTCCTTGTTCTTTAGCTCTCTTTCCTTCCTCCTCGGCCCACGATCTGAACAAACAACATATGACGGGAATACGGTTATGGACAGATTGAAAGGTTTATACAGTTATACTCATGGGTTAGATATCAAAATTTTGATAGAAACTTTTGTCCTTATAAAAGTAATGAGTTTAAAAGTACCTGGCCATAGACAGGGCTTTTCGTTCAACTTCCAATTCAT
>NW_010943202.1:0-268 GCF_000633955.1 Camelina sativa
AGCATCAGTATGCTTGGTAGGACAATGAGAAATATCTTCAATGCGATACCCGGAAGGAAACCTTGGATGAATGACTTTACTGTTTTCCTGTCCACAAACACAAAGAGGGATCAAAGAGTTCAGAGAGACATCACCACAAACAAAAGAAACAGAGAGAGTTGAGGTTGAGGGTTATATACACTTCGATAAGGGGTTTCAAGAAAGGAACAGCCTTTTCGATTCCTTCGATGTTGGCGAGTGTCTGTACGAAAGCTATAGGGATCATGAA
>NW_010943203.1:0-268 GCF_000633955.1 Camelina sativa
TTCTTTTTTTGGTTTGGCAATTGGCAGACAATGAGAAACAGTTACAGCATAAAACAAGAGACCTTGTCAGCAAATCGGGATCAACTTCCTGCCATTCAATGCCTTCAATAATTTCTTGAACAGGCTTTACTCTTTGATTGAACTCCATTGACTCGAGAAGATGTAAATCTTGGCCCAAAAATGTCCTCTCATCGACAGGAAATATCACCTAGTCAAATATATAATTGAATGTGATGAAGGTTCATAAATATAAGAACTAACACTAAGA
>NW_010943204.1:0-268 GCF_000633955.1 Camelina sativa
AAACCCAAAAAAACTCTAATTTTAATTTGGTTATTATATATTCACAGAACTCGAAAACCGGAAACTAGTTTTTCTGGCTTCATGATAGATTTCATAAAGACACCAGATGAATTAATAGCCTAACCGTAGATTAAAAGTCTACTTTAAAAGAAAGCTTCACCAATTGATCTTAGCTACCTTTGATGCCAAGCATGTTCGCCATCACCAAAATATTGCCCTGCCATGCCCATATGGTTAGGTGGTGGCAACATCGATCCCTGGTTCATCA
>NW_010943205.1:0-268 GCF_000633955.1 Camelina sativa
CTGCATTCACTGGCTCTCTGAGATCCAGGTGCCAAAACAGTACCCACTACAATGTCACCTACTTCACTTGGGTTTATATTTGTCTTGTCTATCAATGCCTGTGCCAAGAAGATAACAACATATAAACTAAACAAGTAGAAAAGAAAAAAGAAGGAACAACAGATATAGAAGAAGATAGCTGACAGACCCTCAAAACAGGTGCTAGCAAATCATCAGGATAGGTATCCTTGAAGTTGCCACGTTTGGCCTTGCATAGTGGAGTCCTATG
>NW_010943206.1:0-268 GCF_000633955.1 Camelina sativa
AATCGTGTATACCTTAAATTTTCCCAACTCCATAATAGTATCAAAGTCCTCCTGACTTATAGAGTAGGAGTTCATGAAATCAACAACTTCTGAAACAGCTTCATCCTAAGTACATATTTTAACATAAATATGATTTTAAGTAACAGATAACATAGATATCTTTTCATATTTAATAAAACAAGAGTATAGTGAGGTTACGAACAATAAACAAATATTAGTACGTCAAACCTTAGGCAGCGTCTGAAGTGGGCTAGTCAAGCGATTCATG
>NW_010943207.1:0-268 GCF_000633955.1 Camelina sativa
CAAAACGTGTGACCCGGATCCAAATCGGGCATTCGGGTCTTCAAGGTACACTCTCTCCTGATCTACGTAACTTATCTGAGCTCGAAAGGCTTGAGCTTCAATGGAACAACATCTCTGGCTCTGTTCCTTCTTTAAGTGGTTTAGCTTCGTTACAAGTCTTGATGCTTAGTAACAACAACTTCGAATCAATCCCTAGTGATGTCTTTGAAGGTTTAACTTCGTTACAGTCTGTAGAGATCGATAACAACCCTTTCAAGTCTTGGGAGAT
>NW_010943208.1:0-268 GCF_000633955.1 Camelina sativa
AAAAAAAATCAAATAATTCAGGCGTTCCAGATGACCCAACTGACCAATTCAGAGGTTATCAATAAATTTTAAATCAGAGCCAAAATTAAGAAGTAAATACAAAGAAAAAAAAGGAAAAAAAAAAAAAAAAAACTCTGTACCCCCTGCCATAATTCCACTTGGATTTTGTCTATAATATTTGTCTTTCACATTATCGAAAAAGCCTAAAAATAAAAAAGAAAAAAAAGCAGTACTAAATAAAAAGACAAAACGGCTCTGGCAAAATCTC
>NW_010943209.1:0-268 GCF_000633955.1 Camelina sativa
TGAGAAGCAACTGAAACTATTGTTTCGAAGATCTTCTTGAAAAAAACAGAGCAAGCTCCTCCAGATGCATCCTCTGTCTTCACATATATTCGCTCATGAGCAAAGTGGAACAGCAAACTATTAGCTGTTTTAATAACACAACATAAATCAGCCAATAGAGGAGCCATTTCAGAGAAAGATTGTTTATATTCATCGACCTTGAGTAATATAGGTCCCATAAGATGCAGGAAGAAATCAAAAAGTGATTTCCGTGTCTCCAGGCGGAGGG
>NW_010943210.1:0-268 GCF_000633955.1 Camelina sativa
TTCTTGTGCATGCTCTCGATTTCGGATGGGTACTCGAGAATCGAATCATCGGAGAAGGCGGAGGAGGAGAATAAAGAGACCACCACGAGGAGGAGAATCAGATAAATCTTCATCGGAGAATTAGAAAACCCAATCGAAAAAATACGAAATTTGGGGGTTTCTGAGATGAAATTGAGAAACTTGAGTCGAAAATTAGGGTTTATATTTAGATGGCAAAATCGGAGAAAGGAATCAGAACAAATTCGAAATCCAAAGAGAAGGGAACAAA
>NW_010943211.1:0-268 GCF_000633955.1 Camelina sativa
CGAAAGAAAAGTTCATCAATCTTCAGGTGGAGAATGATACGTTGGTTGCAGCCATTTCTTCCGTGAATGATGAGAAAAAGGAACTTCTTGAAGAAAAAGAATCCAAGAACTATGAGATTGAGCATCTTTCGTCTGAGTTAAACAATTGCAAGAACGTGGCGGCCATACTAAAGGCAGAAGTTGAGCAATTGGAAAATACTATTGGTCCACTGAAAGATGAGAAGATGAATCTTATGGATGATAAATATAGTTTATTGGGTGAGGCAGA
>NW_010943212.1:0-268 GCF_000633955.1 Camelina sativa
ATCAATATCCCCTCTATCGTGGGGTTGGCTTGGTGAGTTTTCATGTGCAATATATTGTTTTCCGCCGCAACAATAAGGTGGTCTAAAAGAGGGAAATTGTTCTCAACTGATTTGAATGCATTATATTGCAGTCAGTTAAAGGACGGAGACCTAGGATGGATGATGTCGATGCATCATCACGTCTTCCGCTTTTCAACAATCCATACTATCGCGATGCTCTGGGTGACTTTGGAGCATTTTTTGCAATTTCAAACAAGATTGATCGTTT
>NW_010943213.1:0-268 GCF_000633955.1 Camelina sativa
CATCCGTTCCTTCACCTTGCTTCATGATTTCCACTTTGACAATCAGTAGACTACTATAAATTTATGATCACTGATTTCGTTTGCTCTTTTTTTATTTTCTTTCATGTGGATTCCTCGTGTACTCTGTTTGGCTACTCAATGACATTATTCCATTTTCAGACGTTTGTCAATAATTATGAAATCAAACCTTCTTCAGTCTTGGGAGCAGCTCTGGCTTTCTCCCCAAATTCACAACTATTTAAGTCGACTTTTAGGGGCACATATAATC
>NW_010943214.1:0-268 GCF_000633955.1 Camelina sativa
CTATGAATGAGTTTTTAAAGTTATTAGTTTTTATTACATTAAATACCTTTTTGCGTCTAGATTACATTTCTTACAACGCTGACTTTAACCTTACATATCACTGACCTCTGTGTCTGGAGAGATTGGTTCGGTTTTCTGAGTAGTAATGGAGATGGCTTCTTCTATAGCTTGAAAGAACGTAGCAATTTTGTAAGTAAAGAACCCAACCAACATTGGGATCAACTCCAAATGCATGAATCCATACTCGGGAACAAGTATTCTGCATATA
>NW_010943215.1:0-268 GCF_000633955.1 Camelina sativa
TTTTTATGCAAAAAATTGCAAATAAACTTCACCAAGTTTTAATTATGCATGCAACCGGTTTTAAGCAAATAAAATTGCTAACCACTTCAATTCTCATCTTGCATGTAATATCCTTTGTCCAAATTTTAAGTAAGTCCAAATTACTTAAATGCATCCCAATTCATTCGCGATCTTGCATGGTGATTCCTAGCTCAAATTTGATGTAATCTTTAACATGAATTTAGCATGAATCCTACCAAATTTATGCATGCAACAATTTAACTGATTC
>NW_010943216.1:0-268 GCF_000633955.1 Camelina sativa
GAAATTCTTACCTTGTTAAGTAGTGATTTCTGGCTTACACGAAGCAATAGCGCTGTTATGAACTCCAATGTATTATAGTTCGCATTGGAAAGCTTTTGGAGGGACTTTTTCATTCTGTGTACGCTTGACCTTGCATCTTTGATTTCATTATAAAGCTCAAAAGTAGTTAGTGGTGTCGGAAGGCTAGCAAGATAGTACTTCATGAGTGCAGCGACATCAACTGGATTCACACCCTCAGGTATTGACGCTCTAGGATCTGCCAAACAAG
>NW_010943217.1:0-268 GCF_000633955.1 Camelina sativa
TATTTTTGGGTTTGTCATCTCGACCGTCGATCTCGGTTGATCTCCGGATATTTTGCTTTCCATATTTCTCATTAGAAAAATCATATTCCATTTACATTAATGTTTGTCCAGCGGATTCCCATTTCGAGTCCTGTTTGCTGTTTATGATAGATTTGATAAGAGTAAAGACACATAATATGTTAAAAGAAGAATTATATTAGACTCTAATGATATAATATTACAGCTTATGTTCTCTTATTTCCTAAACTAAGATAATATAAATGTAAAT
>NW_010943218.1:0-268 GCF_000633955.1 Camelina sativa
CTTGCTCGAGAGTAGGGCTCTTGTCTTCCCTCAGGATGTGTTGGATTACATCCGTATAGCTTTGGTTTAGTGACAGCAACAACCCGAACACGCGATCTTGCTCTCTACGCTCCTTGAGTGTCTTCGCATCAGTGGTGAAAGGCCTTAACATCTCTAGCTCAGCAACCAAAGACCTATACTTCCCAAAGTGAGTGTTGAAATCACTCTCTTCTTGGCTCAGACTACCGAGAGCTTTCTTAAGACCATAAACCCGAGTCAAGTTGGACTC
>NW_010943219.1:0-268 GCF_000633955.1 Camelina sativa
TTGAAGCTCCAATACTCGAGGCGTACTCATACTGTGAGACTGCAAGCAAGCTATGGGAGATTCTTAGGAATGTCTTTGGAAACATCTCCAACCTAACCCGTGTCTTTGAGGTCAAGAAAGCAATAAATGACTTAAACCAAGAAGATATGGAGTTTAACAAGCACTTCGGCAAGTTTAGATCTCTGTGGGCCGAGTTCGAGATGCTTTGGCCAAACACAATAGATCCGGCTGTGCTCAATGAACGAAGGGAACAAGACAAAGTGTTCGC
>NW_010943220.1:0-268 GCF_000633955.1 Camelina sativa
GATCCATCGTTCACCGCAAGGAAAGCAAAAGCCCCTTTCCCTTGCTCTCTTCCGGTTTTAACCCACCCTCCGATTCGAACTTTTTGACCGGCGAGACTAGCTCCGCCGTCTAGTCGACCTAGAATCGATTTAATCAGAACAGGGTTGGAAAATTGGGCTCTCTGCACCGTGGGTCAATCGTTACCCAATGCAACGGCGGCTAACTCGTTCGCTGGTGGCACAAGATCTCTCCATCTCTGCAATCTGAAGTTTTCCCACAAGAGGAGCT
>NW_010943221.1:0-268 GCF_000633955.1 Camelina sativa
CTTGTTACTCGGTCGCTTGGGATGGTTGGTTGTGCGACTCAGTAACAGGATGAGGTGGTGCTCGGGGTACAAAGTTTCTGTGAGGCGGGGTTTCTGGAGGAAAGTTTCCTGGAATAGGAGTTTCCAAAACTGGAAAGTTTCCAAAAATGGAAAGTGCTAAATATGGGATGTTTTACGGGAGTTATAATTTGTCCATTTTAGCGGTGGAGAGCCTGGGAGGCGCTTGTGTGTGGCCTTAGTGGCGGACTTTCGAGTCAGTGTGCCCGTG
>NW_010943222.1:0-268 GCF_000633955.1 Camelina sativa
TGACTTGCAGGATGCCAGTTAGGAACTACAAAGATTCTGCTGCGTTCCAGGTGGAGAGGGATTCCTCAGCTGGCCTTGGCCCCCAAGAACCATCATCGCCTAAAATGGCCAAGTCTCCATCTCTTCAGAGAGGTCATAATGTTTTCCGTTCCCAGGAACTGTGCTTTAATAGTGAAGAATCACCCAATGATCATAGCCCTACACCAGAGAAAATGGGAGAAAATGGCTCTTCGTTGGATGTTGGTGATAAGGAACCAACCATCAAAAG
>NW_010943223.1:0-268 GCF_000633955.1 Camelina sativa
AAGGAGACGCCATGGATAGGCTTCTACAACCACCGTCATCTTCCTCACTTACTCTCTCCAATTCTCATTCAAGAGCATCTCCCTTCCTCCCTCGCCTCCACAGACTCGATTCGCCGAGTCTCACCTTTACCTCCTCTCGCCGTCCCGAGTCACGCCGACTCAGCTCCATTTCCTGCTTCTTCCGCCACAATCCATCGCCGGATACGTCTCCAGGACTGAACCAGACTAGAGATTTCTTGTTTCCGTCTCCTAAACCCGATGAGTCGAA
>NW_010943224.1:0-268 GCF_000633955.1 Camelina sativa
TCGAGAATAATGCATACTCATTCATCACCTTAGTATGATCTTCACTACTAGGAAACAATCTCTGGAAACATTTCATCCTTTCAGTTGAGATTTCAGCATCCTTATGAGGACTAATTCTGGTTTCATCTCCAAGTAGCCAAGCTTCACTATAAAATCTACGACATACAAAAAATATGTTATATTTATATAACATGTGGCAAGGTAACAAGAATCACAAACATTTATTTTAAAATCACATACCTTGGATTTAGAGAGTGAGCTAAACAAT
>NW_010943225.1:0-268 GCF_000633955.1 Camelina sativa
CGGTACAAGGCTAGGCTTGTAGTGCAAGGATTTCGGCAAAAAGAAGGATTAGACTTCTTTGATGCCTATTCACCGGTATCAAGACTATCTTCAATCAGGATGATTATAGGCATTGCAGCCTTGAGAAATCTTGAAATCCATTTCTCCATGTAGATTTGGAAGAGGAAATTTACATGAAACAACCTGAAGGGTTTGTTATCCCAATACAAGAACACAAAGTTTGTAAACTTGTGAAGTCATTATATGGACTCAAACAGGCTCCTAAGCA
>NW_010943226.1:0-268 GCF_000633955.1 Camelina sativa
AAAGAGGATGGGAGTTTGTGTAGGTTAATGAGATCTCTCTTGATGTTGTGTTGCAGCGCTCACCAATGTGGGAAAGGCCATTAGAGCTGAGAAAGATAATTGTGCAAATTAACCAGAGCAGATGTGGAGTCTAAGAAGAAAGCCAAGGCGGAGAATGCAATCTTCTACATGAGCTTCAAAACCTGTGGCAATGCTATCATAAGGAGAACAATGGATGGAATGCCAGATCATATGTCGCTTGATGTGAAAGCCACCATCTTGTGTTATG
>NW_010943227.1:0-268 GCF_000633955.1 Camelina sativa
ATTGCCACATGAAAATACTCAATGGACACAAAATTTAATCGATAAGAGTTGAGACAACCATAAATGATCAGATTACCTGCTCAATTTGTACTCAGAAATTTGGGAATCGTAAGCATCAATCTCCATCTGATCTGCAATCACGCCTTGACGTACTGTCCAAACACGAACCACTCCATCTGAACATGCTGTCACAATATCCCCGCTTTCCAAAAACTTGGCATCCCAGACACAGCCTGGGTGTTCCAAACTCTGAATGCAGACTCCATCT
>NW_010943228.1:0-268 GCF_000633955.1 Camelina sativa
TCTCTCAATTGAAACAAATCCACACCAGAGTCATCAAACACAATCTCACAAACGATCAGTTACTAGTTCGTCAGCTTATAAGTGTTTCTTCTTCATTCGGAGAAACCCAATACGCTTCTCTCGTCTTCAACCAACTTCAGTCTCCTTCTACCTTTACTTGGAACCTTATGATACGTTCTCTCTCTCTTAATCATAAGCCTCGTGAAGCTCTTCTTCTCTTTATCCTTATGCTCACTCATCATCACTCTCACTTTGATAAATTCACTTT
>NW_010943229.1:0-268 GCF_000633955.1 Camelina sativa
TGTAATACATTTTGGACCCGTACGTAGTACGGGCTTTAAACTAGTATCTTATCTTTCAATATTATAATTTTAAAATTTCCGTTGTTCTGTTACAACAAAAAGAAAAAAGAAAAGAGGTAAACATAACTTTAACATAATACGGTAATTTATTTTGTGTATGGGAAAGTTAGATTAAGATTGATATATAACATGTCACAAACCATAGTTTTCTCAAAGATTTTAGGTAGATATAAAAGCATGCATTAATACTCTTTTCAATTAAGTGTGC
>NW_010943230.1:0-268 GCF_000633955.1 Camelina sativa
TCTTAATTGACCTGAGAAGTTTTGGTTTAAGCTTTCACAAGGTCTTTCAATGGTTACAAGACTATTATTATTTGATGGACTCAGGTTTGAGACCCTTGATGGTGTAGTGACAGAGTCTTCAATCTCTTTTCTCTGTTCCTGAAGCAAAGAGATTAAGTGAACAAAGTCCAAAAGTATAGAAACTATTTGTTTCAAGAAAAGAGTATATGTTGAAAACCTTGAGCATGTAATAGCTTTCCAACAAATGGGATTTGTTAGGATCGGATAA
>NW_010943231.1:0-268 GCF_000633955.1 Camelina sativa
AGCTCACGGCTCCTGTGGGGTGGTCAGGTCGCTTCTGGGCTCGTACCAGCTGCAACTTCGACGCCTCAGGCCGCGGCACTTGCGTCACCGGAGACTGCGGCGGCGTTCTAAAATGTATCGGCGGCGGAGAACCTCCGGCTACATTGGCCGAATTCACCGTCGGATCAAGCAATGCCGGCATGGATTTTTACGACGTGAGCCTTGTCGACGGTTACAATGTCAAGATGGGGATTACACCTCAGGGAGGATTCGGAAACTGCAAATACGC
>NW_010943232.1:0-268 GCF_000633955.1 Camelina sativa
AGGGGATAGGCTGGTTCACTTGAAGAGAATCTTTTCTATGATCATAATACCCGACGATGTCGTGGATGAGTGGGCTCCGTAAAATCCAAAAATCCAGGAGATTAAGGGATGGAACATAATCAGGATTATGTTTTTAGCTATTTTTTACTAAAAAAGAGCTAAAAAAATAAAAAATTAATAGTATGTAAATGCATTCATTTCCTCTGCATCGACTCGATTTCTGATACTATCGGAGTGAATACAGGATCTAATGAAGAGTAGAGGGTAG
>NW_010943233.1:0-268 GCF_000633955.1 Camelina sativa
GATGGTCAGAAAACGGGCAGTAGCATCGATCATCCTTTATCTGACCAATGGGAAACACTTCGTGTGAGTCTAAAGAACACAACCACGTCGTTGCTGTCAGACGCACAAGCAAAAGATGAATTCCTGAACTCCCACAACAAGGTAGCTTCCTTGTCACAATCGTCAAGATATGGATCTATTTTACTTATCTTTTCAATAGTTTTGCTTGGGTACTTTGTCTCTCTATTTAGGAGTTTAGTCCAGTGACACATCTGCATATGTTGAACGG
>NW_010943234.1:0-268 GCF_000633955.1 Camelina sativa
GACTTCATCTGTGGTGAGTGAACATGTTGTCAACGCTATTAAAAGTTGTTAACTATCTATATCAGTAATCTTCATAACATGTCAATTGGTGCATTCTTGCATATGCAGTCATTCTGGATCGATAACCAAACTGGCCCGAAGCCGTTGGAAGAGTTTGTTCTAGTGGAAAGTAGCACCACTCCTCTTTATGACCGTGAATTTGCAATTGGTTTAAATTCAGCAGATGGCTCAAGAAACTTGGAAGGGTAAATTAAATCTTAGATTTGTA
>NW_010943235.1:0-268 GCF_000633955.1 Camelina sativa
CTGGTGTTCACAAGTTGTTAGAGAGCTTCAAACCAATCCATGGAGTTCTACTCTGTGAAGGAGAAGACATCGACCCTTCTCTATATGAGTCCGAATTATCTTCCCTATCACCTCAAGAACTCGACGAGATTAGAAAAACACACGCAAGTGATACAGCTATCGACAAGGAAAAAGACTCTATTGAGTTTGCCCTAGCAAAGCTCTGCCTAGAACAGAACATTCCTTATTTAGGAATTTGTAGAGGATCACAGGTATTGTATCCTTGTCT
>NW_010943236.1:0-268 GCF_000633955.1 Camelina sativa
AGCTCACGGCTCCTGTGGGGTGGTCAGGTCGCTTCTGGGCTCGTACCGGCTGCAACTTCGACGCCTCTGGACGCGGCACCTGCGTCACCGGAGACTGCGGCGGCGTTCTTAAATGTATCGGCGGCGGAGAACCTCCAGCGACTCTGGCCGAATTCACCGTCGGATCAATCAATGCCGGCATGGATTTTTATGACGTAAGCCTCGTCGACGGTTACAATGTAAAGATGGGGATTACACCTCAGGGAGGATTCGGAAACTGCAAATACGC
>NW_010943237.1:0-268 GCF_000633955.1 Camelina sativa
TTGATATAAATATAGAAATAAGAAGCAGTTAGTGGTTGCGAAGAAAGGAGACAAGCGACCAAATCTTTGAAGAAGTATTAGTAAAGAGAAGGTAAAAAACAAGAAGAGAGACCGTTGTTAGATACAGAAGTTGATCAAACATGGGAAGATCTCCTAGCTCAGATGAAACTGGTCTGAAGAAAGGTCCATGGTTACCTGAAGAAGATGATAAACTCATCAATTATATTCACAAACATGGCCATAGCAGCTGGAGTGCCCTTCCCAAGCT
>NW_010943238.1:0-268 GCF_000633955.1 Camelina sativa
GTCAGTTTTGCTGCTAGGGATTTGATTAGGAGTCTGCTTGTGAAGGAGCCTCAGCATAGATTAGCGTATAAGCGTGGTGCAACTGAGATGAAGCAACATCCTTTCTTCGAAGGAGTGAATTGGGCATTGGTTCGATGCGCCAGCCCACCAGAGATACCGAAACCCGTTGATCTTGAGAGTGCTCCTGCTACTCCAGCAGCAGCCACATCTACCAGTGTCAAGACTGACCAGAGTTATCTGGAGTTTGATTTCTTTTGAGAACTTTCAG
>NW_010943239.1:0-267 GCF_000633955.1 Camelina sativa
ATTATAAAGCATGGTATTGTATGACTTTATTAAATTCGAGATCAACAATCATGAAACATAGAATTGATACCTTATAATATATTTCACACCGATCAAATAAAGTATGGCACAAATGTTTCAAACATCTTAATCTTTTTTTTTTTTTTCTTTTTTTAAATTTATCCATGAATTCATGTTTGGGGTAAGACATACCTCGATGATTAGAAAACAGAGGGATCAAAAAGTAGTACGTGCCTACGTGGTAACGGAGACGGTGTAGCATGATCA
>NW_010943240.1:0-267 GCF_000633955.1 Camelina sativa
TTTAAGCTTTTTGCCAAGTGGAAAGTAACAAATAGTAATCAATTGTAGGCACTCTAGCTTCAACTATAAATACCCTATTAAGCCTTGCCTCTATCTCCACCTATCTTTTGTTATACCAATTCTATTAGTTTTCCTATCGCGCTTGTTAAGAAAAAGGAAATACATAATCTTACAATATTTTATAGATAAGATAGCATTATGAATCAATCTCACGCTTTGCTTCTTCTACTCGTTCAAGTCATTGTTCTTTTGCCTCTCCATTGTCTA
>NW_010943241.1:0-267 GCF_000633955.1 Camelina sativa
CGTGAAGAGAAGATATCGTGGTGAAATAAGAAGTGTTTTAGGTTAATAAAAAAGTGACTTCACATATGGTTTGTTTTTATAGAGCAAATTTATTCTTTTAGATTTTTTTGATTTATTTATAAATTCAATGAGTTGTCAAATCTGCATGTTTTACTGTTTTCAAAAATAGTGAAAACCAAGTGTTTATATTCAGAGGATTTACATATATTCATTGTACATTTC
This sequence comes from Camelina sativa, assembly GCF_000633955.1. Lineage (NCBI taxonomy): Eukaryota > Viridiplantae > Streptophyta > Magnoliopsida > Brassicales > Brassicaceae > Camelina > Camelina sativa. Next base: position 223 of record NW_010943241.1, read on the forward strand.
GCCATTTTTGAAAACATATGGAAAGTTAAGATTTTGTATTAATAG
>NW_010943242.1:0-267 GCF_000633955.1 Camelina sativa
AGCAATACCTTCTTCACTCCAGATCTCTTCTTCTTCTTCTTCTTCTTTGCTCGCACCTTCCCTTCCTGCTCTACACCTAGGGTTTCGGATCCTGTGGCTTATTAATCTAGAGGTCGAATTCGATACCTTAGATCTGACGGTGAAGTTGGGAGTCACTATCATTACCTCTTCCCGATCTTTTTTTTTGTTTTGTTTCCCAGTGTTTGATTGAAGATCCCTCCGTGGATCCACTAAAATGGCGGATTCTGAGCCAATTACGCCTGGTCA
>NW_010943243.1:0-267 GCF_000633955.1 Camelina sativa
CATATAAAGAGTCAATGCAGTATCTTCCCAAGAATCCGGATCTCGCATAGTAACATCATCCACGATTCCTCTCCGTGTAATTCTCCGGCCATGTCGGCTCACGCTGTCGCCGCCGCAGCAGCCGCCTCACCGAGAGGGATCATCAACGTAGACACAAACAGTCCTAGAAACTGTCTATTGGTCGATGGCAACACGTTCTCCTCGCAGATTCAGATATCTTCCCCTCGGAATCTAGGCCTTAAAAGAAGGTACAAATTTTAGTTTATT
>NW_010943244.1:0-267 GCF_000633955.1 Camelina sativa
TCGGAGCATCAGACCCTCGAAATCGCCAACCGGATTGAGGCGGCTGTCCACGTTTGGAGACAGAAGAGTGGGAGGAAGCACAAGAAGCAGGCAAAGCTAAAGCTGTCCTCATGGGGTGGCAAGGTTAAAGGCCTTGTAAATGACACCGAAAGAAATGATTTCCTTGTGCAGAGAGCCGAGACCCTCTTGCAGAGTCTGAGGATCCGTTTCCCTGGTCTTCCCCAGACAACGCTGGACATGAACAAGATTCAGTATAACAAGGTATAA
>NW_010943245.1:0-267 GCF_000633955.1 Camelina sativa
AATGGAGATTGAGCATTGTATGCATGAGTTGGTCCCTTTCTTAGATATATTATGTGCAATGTCAAGGCTACTTGTTTTGAGAGTAAACCACCTTAAAGATCATATGTTTTGAACCTCTTGAATCACTTGAATAAAAGCCTTCCCTTACCCAACCAAATGACTTGGACCAACTGACCATTTGCAAGAATTCACCTGATGTTTTGTGCTTAATGAATGTGAGAGTTGGTTGATTTGAATGTGTGGATGCTTGATGATGAGTGTAAGAAC
>NW_010943246.1:0-267 GCF_000633955.1 Camelina sativa
CGGGTTACAAAAGCAACGTACCCATGTGGCTAAAGGTGTGTACCATGAGCGATGATGCGTCTACATCTTCATTATTCTTAATTCCTTGATATTGACACATCGCAACCCATTTTTACGTTTCAATAGTTGAATTAATTTGGTTTTGACTTTGAATTGTATATCCATATTTTTTTTTTTGTATTAGGGAATGAACATGTTTTGTGAGAAAGATGGATTTCCGCGTAAACCCTTTCCTAACGGTTGGAAAGGCGAAAGCGGATTGTATGC
>NW_010943247.1:0-267 GCF_000633955.1 Camelina sativa
TATTCGATCTCCCTGACGTACCTAAAGGACTTCCTCCGCATCTCGAACTCCAGCGAACTCGTGTTGTCTGCGAAGTTGGTGCTCCTTTACATGTAAGTTACAATTTGCTCTGTATTGGCTTTTGTCTCAATCCCTCTCTCATGTGGGGTTTGCTCTGTTTATTAAAAAATTCCAAATTTTTTTCTTGTGGGTTTGTCAATTTTGTCAGAAATTTGAAGTCTTGTGTTTGTGTGTTTTTGTTTGTAAGGCCACGGGTACCATTTACTC
>NW_010943248.1:0-267 GCF_000633955.1 Camelina sativa
ATTATATGCACCACTGAATCTCATGGCTCAGATGCAGCCACGTAAATCTCCAATAAAAACATCACAGTTGTCGAAATCTGAAGGTGGTCGAACCGACCTAGCAATCTTAAACTCTGCGCCCCTTCCGCTTCCCAGTTCTCAGCTTTGGCGGTCCCAAATCTCGGCTTCGCACGCACACCTTATACACCGCACGTGCCGAATTTGCTGACTTGGTAAAATAAAGCGAGACGTGGCGTTCGTAGATACATGGGCTTTACTTAAGCAACC
>NW_010943249.1:0-267 GCF_000633955.1 Camelina sativa
CATGGAATCCCTGGTTACAAGGCAAGCTTTCCGAGTGTGTACAGGGTGCCATACATTGGTGGACAGAACGCAGCCTACATTGAGTCGGCGCTGAACGCCTACAAAAAAGGCGATCGCAAGCATCCAACGATGCGGGGTGTAGCCGAGTCGCTGTCTGATCAGGACATCGCCGATCTTGCTGCCTATTATTCCCAGCTCAAATAAGCACGACCCCGATTTTCAAGGACAATCAAAATGAAGAAACACACGTTAGTGGCCGTTGCGCTA
>NW_010943250.1:0-267 GCF_000633955.1 Camelina sativa
GATTCACTTTCTGTATTAGCATCCGCTACCAACTTTTCTCTGGGAGGGCTTTTGTTAGTCTCTGCAATTTCATCCATTACTGCAGATTTTGCAAGCTGGTAAATTTCATCGTTTACACTGTCTTCGAGACGCTTAAGTTGTTTCTCAGTGTGAAGCCAAAAAGAAAGTAAAGGTGAGGAATCCAATATGAGCGCCTTTACATCAGAATGTCTGACTTCAACCTCTAGAATGTACTTTGATATCTGCTCATTGCTGTGAAAGTTGCCA
>NW_010943251.1:0-267 GCF_000633955.1 Camelina sativa
AGTCGTTCCTGAGCCTCCTTGGTTCGTTTCTCCAAATCCGAAAAATGCTCTCTATTGAGGTCTCGGATGACGTTTTTCAGAGCTTTCAGTTTCTTTGCCAAACAAAATTGAGCAGTGCCTTGATATTGAGTGGAGTGCCAAAACATTAGGAGTCTAGGTAAAAACTCCTCGTGCTGAAGAAGATAGTGGGAGATCATAAAGTGACTTCGACCTCTTTGCGCTTTGTCAAGATCAATTATGGCAGGTGAATGATCTGAAAAGTCGGGG
>NW_010943252.1:0-267 GCF_000633955.1 Camelina sativa
TCTGAAAATATATGAATCCTCCAATGGAATGAGTCACGTATGAACCAGAGCTTGTTCCAACAATGCAGTGCCATGCCGGGCCGTACGCTGAATCGAAGTCCTGAAAATGTAAGACATATGAGAAAATTTGTATGATGAGTTTAGTTTTTCTAAATCAGCTGCAACATGTCGTTAGACAAATGGGACGCTAAGATTCACTTTAGTGGCTAACATAGAAGCTGAACTTAAGAGACAACGAAGAGATAAGAAACATGTGAAGGTCAATTT
>NW_010943253.1:0-267 GCF_000633955.1 Camelina sativa
TAAGCTCAGATGCGTAAGGGAGGACAAAATTGACGGTGAGCTTCGTCGGGATAGAAGAAGGAGTCGAAGGACGAGGTTTCATGAAGGCGGAGGGAGTCTGGGGCGGGTCCATGTTCGGTGCGACTTTCTTCCATGACTCGACAAAAGTCGAATCGATTGTCGATGGAACTTCCGATGAAAAGGCACGAGTCGTCACCGATTTGGACGATGCGGCGGCGATAGATCGGGAGAGGAGGCGAGAAGCTTGTTTGAACATGGCGGCGATTT
>NW_010943254.1:0-267 GCF_000633955.1 Camelina sativa
ACTTTGTGACTTTTATTGATGAAAAATCTAAGTACACATGGATTACTATGTTACCATCAAAGGATAGAGTGTTTGATGCCTTCATCAATTTTCAAAATTATGTCACTAATCATTTCAATGCTAAAATTAAGGTACTTAGATCAGACAATGGCGGGGAATATACAAGTCACAAACTCAAAGAACATTTGACTAAGCACGGCATCCTACAACAAACAAGCTATCCATATACGCCCCAACAAAATGGTGTGGCCGAGAGGAAGAATCGAC
>NW_010943255.1:0-267 GCF_000633955.1 Camelina sativa
CAACCGCAAACTCTTGTGCCTCATTTTAATTCGTATTCGTAGATCATGAAACTGGAGCAAATTAAGCTGTTGGAGGAGGCATCCTCATATAAATTGCTAGCCCAAGATATCAACGAGTTCAGCTATCACATACAGTCCAGAGGTGAGTCTTTGTCTTGCTATCATCTGAACTTACCATTAGCACTAGAAAGGTTTCTAAAACGTGTATCTCTGACTTTTAATCCGTTGACATCTGTAATCAACAGTAAAGCAGGACGCAGAACTGCA
>NW_010943256.1:0-267 GCF_000633955.1 Camelina sativa
ATTATTATTTTATAGTGTAAATTAATAATTATTAATTTATAGGTATAATTTTAATTGTTTATTTTTTAAAAAACTATGAATTGAGACAATTTTTGCAAAATAAGATTAGAATTTTGGATGTTGTAAATTTTATGGTATTAGAATTGAATTTGAAATAATTAAAAAATATTACTGACAATGAATTACAAATATTATAGACAAATTCATTTATACATATGATATAAATATTCAAATTTATGAATAAGAATATCAATTCTCGTATTTTAA
>NW_010943257.1:0-267 GCF_000633955.1 Camelina sativa
TCTTCAGATTGGATGGATCTATGGTTCTGTGACAGAAGATATTTTGACTGGGTTCAAAATGCACGCCCGTGGATGGCGATCCATTTACTGTATGCCAAAGCTTCCGGCTTTCAAGGGGTCTGCTCCTATCAATCTTTCAGACCGTCTGAACCAAGTGCTGAGGTGGGCTTTAGGTTCAGTTGAGATTCTCTTCAGTCGGCATTGTCCTATATGGTATGGTTACAATGGGAGGCTGAAATTTCTTGAGAGGTTTGCATATGTGAACAC
>NW_010943258.1:0-267 GCF_000633955.1 Camelina sativa
CCACTTTAACTCGACTTAAACAAGAGTATCTAAACACATATCCACAGAAAACCTATCCACAACCTACTGCAGGTTATCTGTGCCTCTACCTACATTTCCTAAAAAGACAAGGTTTCGATCCACGGGGTAATTGTAGGCGGTATAAGGAAATATCGAAACAATGCACTGAATATCGATGTCCATGTACACAAAATAACTACCACGTGGATAGCAATAACCGAATAACAACCACGTGGATAGCAACAACGCGTACACTTAAAAAACTGA
>NW_010943259.1:0-267 GCF_000633955.1 Camelina sativa
GTCGCTTTGTTTCGGATCTTGAAATACAAAATTAACAACAACAGTTTCTTTTTGTTACTAATAAAAGTCACTTCTTGAAAATGTTTTTGGAGAATATCTTCTTGCAATAAGGACTCGACTTTAGTCTCCCAAACCGATTAACTTTCTCTACCAATCTAGCTCGTACAGCTCCCTGTTTCAATGAACCCCAAAACCCATTTCAAATTCTATTATTGGAAGCTTTTTGGTTGTATAAAATATGTATGATATTGGATTTACCTTGGTTAC
>NW_010943260.1:0-267 GCF_000633955.1 Camelina sativa
GTGTAAGTGCAACGTGTTCCTAACCACACTATGAGCAAACTGATTAACGACATTTCAGTTTGTTATAATCCAAACCAAATATTCATTCCAATTGTGTGCACGTAATTCCAATGTATTTCCATCTCTATAGTTCAAAACTACTTTTTTCTCTCTCTTATTCGCCAGTCATGGGTTCAAATCTACTTTTCGTGTTCAAAAAACAAATACTACATGTGTTTTAAAAATTTAATATTTCATTTCATCGGTGTTGTTATAGTGTAGCCGATA
>NW_010943261.1:0-267 GCF_000633955.1 Camelina sativa
TTTTCCACACAATACACAGACGGGTGCTCATTCAAGGAAGTGAAGGGGCTTGCAGGTCTGGTGTCTTTATAACAGGTCTCAGGGTCCTTGAAATATCTTGCCGACATTGATTCCCTCACCGGCGTTTCAGGTGCAATCTCTACTTGCTCGAAGACTACTGGTGTTTCTGGAGCAATCCCTGTGTGCTCTGATGTCCTCACTGGTGTTTCTGGAGCAATAACTGAATGCTTCACTGTTGTCTCTGCGGCATTTTCTGTTTGATGAGCA
>NW_010943262.1:0-267 GCF_000633955.1 Camelina sativa
AAGAGGAGTTACTATAAATGATTCTGGAGTCCCAGAAGTAAAACCAGCCTCTGTTGCGGATGGACTTCAGTTTCAAACACCAACCCAAAAAATTGAGAAGGTTGCTTCTGCAGCAAAGAACAGTCCTGCATGGGATGAAGACTGGGCCCTCCCAACCAAAAGTTCAGCTTCAAGAGATCTTCCTGGACCAGTAAACTCTCAGTTTAACAAATCTACAGTGCAGTCACAGCCATTGAACCAAACCACAGTACCAACAACATGCCCTGC
>NW_010943263.1:0-267 GCF_000633955.1 Camelina sativa
AATTAGTCAAATGCATTGGATTGCTACATATTTTGTCCCTAGAAAGATTAACATAGTTGTTTACTGCTTTATATCAATATTTTCTCTCGGTTTAAGCTTGTTTTGGGATAAAATAGGTTTAAGTGTTGTCTAAACACTCCAAATTCATCCCGAACTCTTACAATTAGTCAAATGCATTGGATTTTCACACATTCTGACCTTAGAAACAGTAACAAATCTGTTACTGCTTAGAATCAATGTTTTCTCTCGGTTTTAGCCTGTTTTCTC
>NW_010943264.1:0-267 GCF_000633955.1 Camelina sativa
GACTGGATCTTGAGTGTAAAACGTCTTCCGATTATATTTATTCAACTTTCCATCAATCTTGAACCGCGAAACCAAATCCGGGTTTGCAATAAACAGCCTGCCATATGAAACCAAATCCGCAGCACCTTGTTGAATAGCTTGCATGCCTAGTTCCTTGTTGAATCCTCCACTAGACATAAAGGTTCCATTGTAAGCCGTTCGTAAGCTCTTCATTAGCTTAGCTTCTTCCTCATCACTGCCTTGCCTTCCAGACTCAGTTTGGCCGTA
>NW_010943265.1:0-267 GCF_000633955.1 Camelina sativa
AATTAGAACCATAAGTGCTTGTCCTGTATTCACCACATTTGTCCTGTTTCCTGTCAAAGGAATATATTTCTTGCTTGGACAAGATATATAGCTCTCTCCCCAACCACCCTCGGGGTTTTGTGTGTCGAGAATGAAACGAACTGCTCTACGAATCGCCTCACAGTTATTGTAACACTTCCCTGCAGCCACAAGACCTCTTACCGCAAAGAAGGTTCCATAGATAAAACACACTCCCCAGTTTCCGTACCATGAACCATCCACCATTTG
>NW_010943266.1:0-267 GCF_000633955.1 Camelina sativa
GGTAAAAGTGGTGTTTAAACACTCCAAATTCAACCCGAACTCTTACAGTTAGTCAAATACATTGGATTGTAACACACTCTGACCCTAGAAACAGTAACAAAGCTGTTTATTGCTTCGAATCAATGTTTTCTTGGTTTTAGCCTGTTTCGGGACAAAATGGGTAAAAGTGGTGTCGAAACATTCCAATTTCAACCCGAACTCATATAATTAGTCAAATGCGTGGGATTGTTACATATTTTGACCCTAGAAAGAGTAACATAGCTGTTT
>NW_010943267.1:0-267 GCF_000633955.1 Camelina sativa
AAAAAGCATCATCATCGCCTCCATTATTTAAATCGTGAAAAAAGCAGAACCGCGTTCCCACCACCGCAAACGCACTTCTCTCAAAACGCGAAACTAATTTGGCAAAAAAACAACAAATTACAAAACGCACCTACGATACTGCACCGGCATATTCCCAGCTTTCCAAATAGCGATTTTCTCAAACGCTTCGATCGGAAGGACGAAATGTTTGTTAGGTGGGTTACAGTGACCACCACCTTCAGGATCAAATCCGTAATTAGGAGCACA
>NW_010943268.1:0-267 GCF_000633955.1 Camelina sativa
CAATATTTCTTGCTTAAATTTGGTTGCATGCGTGATTAAATTGACTAAGTTCATTTGATAGTTTATTGCATAAATTCATGCGAGGTTAGCGTGAATGCATAAACGAATTTTAAAGGGTTAAAGGGTTAACTCAATTGAACTTGCATGCGAAAATTGGACTTAAGGATTTGGAAAAGGGAAATCAAATTGGTTGCATGCATAAATAAACTGGTTGCATGAATTGCTTAAGTTGATTATATTGTTTGCATGCATGTAGAATAATCTTAA
>NW_010943269.1:0-267 GCF_000633955.1 Camelina sativa
CTTATCTAGTCACAAGACGAGTCGTGCGTACGTTGTAGACGACGTACGTACTCACCCCTGATATAAGTATCTCACAACTTTGATCTTCTCGGAATACCGCTTCTCTAAATTCTTAACAAGTTTAACATTGAAGTAAAGGTGTCCACCACATAACTCAAGATGTAACAAGTTCGGAAAATTGTCAAATATGGCTTTTATGCCGGTTTTGGATAATCCGTTCCCAAAAAGCTGGAGGTGGCAAAGAACGGGTATTGTTTTAGCGATCGC
>NW_010943270.1:0-267 GCF_000633955.1 Camelina sativa
GCCTTTGACTTGTCTTCTTGTGCAGGAAGCTTCTGGATCTTGGTTGTGTTGTTGGGCTGCGTACTGGGCTTAGGCCTGTAAACTTGCTTGACATTCTTGTTGGGCTTCTGAGTGTTTAGGCCCGTTTGATGGTGAGACAAAAGTTTACCTTTTGTCACGTTGACCGACACTTCCTCTTTCTTCTCATTTTCTCCAACAGATCTAATCTGTACTTGCATCTGAGCTTTTGTTGGTGATCCATGGTGATCGGTGGGAATCCTGCTTATA
>NW_010943271.1:0-267 GCF_000633955.1 Camelina sativa
TATCCAAGAGGATTGATTAAATTCTTGTGCCTCATACCGAATTCAATAAACTTGATTATTTTAATATATAATGGAAATGTTATGCGGTAGTTATCTATTCAACTAAACTAATTTGCTAGAATGAAATTTTTTTTCCCACAAACTACTCTAGTTACCAGTACCACTAAGCTAAGCCTATAACTATAACTGTAAATTTTCTAAAATAAAAGCCTTCATATTATTCTAAACGTAAAAACTTTTAAAGTATAGTAAGAAACCGCATTTTAA
>NW_010943272.1:0-267 GCF_000633955.1 Camelina sativa
TTCTCTGCCAGTTGAGCCCATCCCCGCTTCAATACAATTTCATAAAGAGCTCGCAGAAGACGTCCAGCAGTCTGAGTAATGTAAACCATGTCAGATGTCAAAGAAAAACCCTCAAGCGTTAACCGTGAGATATATGCCTGTAGCAATACATTTATCTTTGCACTGGGATCCTCCAAAGTTTCCTTGATTGGAATCGGGACCCAAACCAAAAGTTTTGCCTGTTCCATCTTCTCATCTTGCCGAACAGTCACATACTTGAACTCCTCA
>NW_010943273.1:0-267 GCF_000633955.1 Camelina sativa
AGAAGAAGAAGAAGAGACAATTTTAAAAGCAAACAGAGCTTCTTGTTATTTGAGAGGTAAACTAAAAGAAAAAAAGGGTGTCAACTTGTAAAAATTGAATTTATGATTCTTATGTAAAAAAAAATCAATCAATCAAACATGCAGTAAAAAAAAAGAAAAGGATTCATTAATTAAAATAAAAAAACCTTGACAGATCTCCAGAAAATCTCAACTTCATCGGCGATTTAATATCACAAATTCAACAATCGATGGACGTGGACGTGATTC
>NW_010943274.1:0-267 GCF_000633955.1 Camelina sativa
CTTGTGGAGATTCCTGTAACATTATCCACCAATCCAGTGGTACCAGCTAAATCAACCTCAAAAAAATTCAAGAAAGGGAAGACGAGTCTTGTTTCCAATATCTCCAAACTGACTCCCAAAAGTTTGAAACAATCATTCATAGGTAGTAATCCTGGTACCAAAAGCTCCCCTCCAATGTCGCTAAATGTTGTTTGTGGTGTGACCACCAGTTCCCCTGTAAGTGTTAGTAAACGAAGACGTGTGATGGAAGAACCCAGCATTTTGGTT
>NW_010943275.1:0-267 GCF_000633955.1 Camelina sativa
ACTAGGGTTCAGACTGTTTTGGAGTATTACAAACGTTGGATGCATAAATGGCCAACCATTTATGACCTTGCTCAAGCTTCCCTTGAGGTAAATTCTTCTCTTCTTCTGTCAATTTGAGAGAATCGATTAGATGAAGAAAGAGTTTCTCTTTTCTTGGGTTTTGGCAAATTGGCTCATTTGTTAAGAGTTTCTCTGTGTTTCATTATCACTATGTGTGAAATTGGCTATAAAAACCCTACAAGTGTCCTATTTGAATCCTTGTGCATT
>NW_010943276.1:0-267 GCF_000633955.1 Camelina sativa
CTCTAATCTATCTAAACTCCTAAAGTTTCTCCTTTATATATAGCCTAACAAGCCTATTGGATTCTTCATCAACCATAACTTGCATTCAAAGAGTTCTAAAACACAGCTTACAAGTCTCTTTTACTTTCCAATCTGAAAACAAAAAAAACTCTTCCCTGAAAATAATGATGAACGCAAAGAAGCTCTTGAAGATGGCAAAGAAATGGCAACAGAGAGCAGCTTTAAGCAGGAAAAGAATCTCATTTCAGAGATCAACTTCTTCTACTA
>NW_010943277.1:0-267 GCF_000633955.1 Camelina sativa
ATTGGTGGACCTTGATCTTCTTCATCCAGTCCCTGGTATACCAAAAAACAGGAAAACCATTTTGACTCTAGTTTTGGGTATAAATGATTTTGCTTGGCAGAAATTCGAAAGTAAGTCATAATTACCTCAATAAAGATATCATATAGATGACACAATTTATCCTCCAACGCCGCATCCATGACAAACTTCTTCAAAGATGGCTTTTCTACAGGGTCATGAAAATCGTCTGATGTTCCACCTTCTGGTTTAGTTTCCTGTCCGAAAAAA
>NW_010943278.1:0-267 GCF_000633955.1 Camelina sativa
AATATCCTTATCAGATGCTGAGGAGTGTGCTGCAACTGCAATCAAAAAAATCAAAAATTTCAAACAAATTTAAAATTATACAGCTCATATAACCACAGTCAAATCAAGTCAATCTTAAAAAAAAAAAAAACATCTATAAGCTTAGTCCTCTACCAATTCTTTAAAAAAAAAAGAAAAAAAAAATTGTCGAACAAAGCAGAGGACGGAACAATAAGAAAATTGCGTATAGACCTGATTAAGGCTCTGCTCAGCAGCTCTACGCTCATC
>NW_010943279.1:0-267 GCF_000633955.1 Camelina sativa
AAAAAAACCATTTTTGTTTTGTTGAAAGTATAAGAAAATAGGTATTGTAATGAATGAGTCTGGTGGGGATGTATGTGTGGTATATATATCCACAAGTTTTCATTGTTTTTTTTTACTTTTAGTTACCCATACGTTTCAAACATTTGTCATAAAGCACGAACGAGCCAGTGCGCTACACTAAACCCAATTTCGATTTCCACGTTATAGTTTCTTTAAGAAAAGTTCTAGCAACAGAGATTGTTCTTTTTCATACAGGAAAAATGGAAA
>NW_010943280.1:0-267 GCF_000633955.1 Camelina sativa
CATACTCTTTTGCATTAATATGTGAATAGGTGAGAAGGAAGAGTGGTTACCAGAGGGATTCGAAGAGAAGACGAAAGGAAAAGGATTGATCATCCGCGGGTGGGCGCCACAAGTGCTGATACTAGACCACCAAGCACTTGGTGGATTTGTGACTCATTGCGGATGGAACTCACTTCTAGAAGGCGTAGCAGCGGGACTGCCAATGGTGACATGGCCAGTAGGAGCCGAGCAGTTCTACAACGAGAAATTGGTGACACAAGTGTTGAA
>NW_010943281.1:0-267 GCF_000633955.1 Camelina sativa
TTGGTGAGGTTTAGGAAGCAGGTCTTGACGCTTAGGGAGGGTAACGATTGCACTCGAGTTGGAAAATGATCGAGTGACACTTTGAGTTTTCTCTTTGGTTACCAAAACCTCAGTTTCTGCCTCATTCACATCCTCAAAGATGTCAAACCCAGATTTCTGATCTTTCTCTTCAATCACAAAGGTATGTCCATCAATAGTTGATTTCTTCCTAGAATCCCTAATATCAAACTTCATCTTGAAGTTTTTACCCAGATTGAGATCAATCAT
>NW_010943282.1:0-267 GCF_000633955.1 Camelina sativa
GTTGAAGTTTCAGATAAAAAAGAGGATGATAAGAAAGGCTTTGTAGGAAGAACAGGTCAGTGAAACACCTTCTCTTAGACCTTTTTGTTTCACATCCAGACATTTTATGTTTATTGTTCTTAAAAGAATCTTTTTCTTTGTTTCTTTCAAATTAGTAGCAGTGCGACCTACGAGTGATTCTAAACCATCAGAATCTCGTAAGGACATAGAACCAGAAGGCTTTGCTGGCTACGTTGGGATCACGAAGAGTGAAAAGGCCAAGAAAGC
>NW_010943283.1:0-267 GCF_000633955.1 Camelina sativa
CTCACACCGCACTGACCAGCAACACGCGCTTTTGAATCTCTCACTAAACGATGTCGTTTTATCAAATCACCACAAGCACTGAAGCCGGTTTCGTTGACTCACACGTCACTCTTTTGACTTGTCAATCTCCTCTATAAATAGTAATCTTAAACGAGCTAACTCTACTACTCACTAAAACTTAAAACACACACTTCATCTTCTTTAAAACCCTAAAATAGAATTACAAGATGGGTTCAGTTAGATCATTGTGTTTATTCATAACCTTCC
>NW_010943284.1:0-267 GCF_000633955.1 Camelina sativa
TACCCTTCTCCTCAGGTACCTTTTTCAGAAAGAGCTCTCTTTGCATTACATGTTTCTTTGATGGATGAGTCTTGGTTTTTGAATGCATTGCCCTGTGATCTCAGGTTTCTACTGCTGTTGTGGAGCCTTACAACAGTGTTCTTTCGACGCATTCCCTACTTGAACACACCGATGTTGCTGTCCTTTTGGATAATGAAGCCATCTATGATATTTGCCGCAAATCCCTAGATATTGAGAGGCCAACCTACACCAACTTGAACAGGTTGA
>NW_010943285.1:0-267 GCF_000633955.1 Camelina sativa
AAAGTTAAGAGAAGGGGAGATGACAGAAAATATGTGGCTAAGGTTTGTTTTGCATCTCTCTTACTTGCCCTGCAGGTTCCTCCTCTATTTGCATTATTTGCGTTTGAGATCTTCTGCTTTCAGTCAGTTCCATGTGTTCATCAATAATGCTCCGAAACTAGATTTTTGTTTATTCCTCTGCTATAACTTGCCTTTTATTTCTACTGCCCAGGTTTTAGTAAGAGGTGTGGACTGTGACATTGCTTTGCTCTCAGTAGAAAGCGAGGA
>NW_010943286.1:0-267 GCF_000633955.1 Camelina sativa
CACACTTCCGTATATCCACGAAATCAAGAAGATATGTAAAAATTTCAAAATTAATAATTTTAAAAGAAGAACCTGGAGCTTGCAAAGTCATAGAGCTTTCCGGTGCTCGAGAAGATGATGAGACCGACCTCGGCGTCACAGAGAATAGCTAGCTCTTTGGCTTTCTTGATAAGACCCTTTCTTCGTTTGGAGAAAGTGACTTGTCTACTTGTTGAATCATCGATCCTTTGGATCACAATCTTCCCTCTTCCCATCAATTTTATCCTC
>NW_010943287.1:0-267 GCF_000633955.1 Camelina sativa
AGGCTTCTCTTCAAGGATCTGGTTAGTGAAGTCGTACATGCAGAGACTAGCCGTCTGCAAGCAAAGTCAGGAAGGCGAAGAACTCTTTTTGCAGACCAATAGCAAAGTCTGTTGAAGAAGATTATATATAAACAAAAGTGGTTTCTCTTCTTTCTCTAACTCTTTAACTGTGTTCTACGTTTCACTCTGGTCTTTTTTTTTGTCTTGTTGATTCATTTGCTTGTATTTGGGTCTTTGTATTCTACAGCAGGATAAAAATCATATGGT
>NW_010943288.1:0-267 GCF_000633955.1 Camelina sativa
AAACATAGATTCTTTCTTGCCTGTAATCCTAAGTGTTTACAGAGCTACGGATCTCATGTTTCCGGGAGAGCATGAGCTTGAAGAAGCAAGAGAATATACTCGGAGTTTACTCGAGAAACGTCGGTCTAGAATGGTACACGACTAATATTTCTTAATAATTTGATGTATTTTTAGTTTTTTAGTGATTAAAAATACATTGCTTAATAATTATACTGAAAAATGATTGATCTGTAGATTATACATGAATTAAGTACTCCATGGATAGCT
>NW_010943289.1:0-267 GCF_000633955.1 Camelina sativa
TGGGGGAGGTTTGGTGGGAACAGAACGGTGACGAAGACTGAGAAAGTTTGCAACTTTTGGGTAGATGGGAATTGCAGTTATGGTGATAAGTGTAGATACTTGCATTGTTGGAGTAAAGGAGATAGCTTCTCGTTGTTGACTCAGCTTGATGGTCATGAGAAGCTTGTTAGTGGTATTGCTTTGCCTTCTGGCTCTGATAAGCTTTATACTGGGAGTAAAGATGAGTCCTTGCGTGTTTGGGATTGTGCTTCTGGACAGGTATGGTTT
>NW_010943290.1:0-267 GCF_000633955.1 Camelina sativa
TAGAGAGAAGCAAATGAGAATCAAGTCAACCAATTCACATACCTGAAGGGCCAATATCCGATCTTCGACTGTATCCTTTACTGTGAAGCGAACCACTGTTACTGGTCGTGTCTGTCCTATACGATGTGCTCTATCAATTGCTTGATCCTCGGTTGTTGGGTTCCACCATAAGTCCAGCATCAGAACATGACAAGCAGCCACCATGTTCAGTCCGAGACTAGCAGCCTTGAGAGACATAATCATTACAGTAACCTAAAAGGTAAAAAA
>NW_010943291.1:0-267 GCF_000633955.1 Camelina sativa
AAGGAGTCCAAAAAAACATTGAGAATTCACTCAGTATTTAAAAAAAAAAAAGAATTAATAGCAGCTTATCGTTATTTAATTATGCAGTGGCTACATGTCTCCTGAATACATGGAAGATGGGGCGTACTCGGTAAAGTCGGATGTTTACAGCTATGGCGTATTGATTCTTGAAATCTTGTCCGGTAAGAAAAACAAAGGATTTGCCGAGGCAAACAATGGTCTCAGCCTTCTAAGCTACGTAAGTTTTGATTGATTTTAGAGTCGATC
>NW_010943292.1:0-267 GCF_000633955.1 Camelina sativa
ATCATCAGAAACGTGTGAAAAGGTAAGTCATAAGTGACATTCTTAACAAACCATTTTGATACCCAAATGTGGTCTCGCGTTCCTCTCTTGTAATATGTGTTTCTTCATATGGTTATTGTATCACTAACTGCAGGGAAACGAGTATTGTTCTGACCTGCTTCAAGATCTTCATTTGAATTCACTCACGACTCCTGCCATTGGCTTGAATGAGTATATTCCCTCGAATCACTTTCATTTTTTAATTTGAATCAGAATCTTTGATCATTT
>NW_010943293.1:0-267 GCF_000633955.1 Camelina sativa
TATATATAGATTATAGGAAGAGTATGAAGTGACTAAGGGATAATGGAGAGTAATGTGTAATATATAGAGGATCGGAGTAAGTTGAGTACCAAAATGTTGACTCTTTCTAATCTACGTACTTTCCCCTTCACACACAGGCCACACAACCCAACGTACCCAACATCAATTCTTCATTTGATAATACGAAATCATATGATTTCTAAAACTAGGAGATTGATTATTTTCTAATCAAAGAATCCATTGTTGGGAAATACAATACTTCGTTAT
>NW_010943294.1:0-267 GCF_000633955.1 Camelina sativa
ATCCCTCTTATCTTCCTCCGATTCCCTCCGCCGTTCGTCGGAAATCTTCACCTCCGGCTGGTTTTAGCTCCCTTTTCCCCGGAACCGAAGCTACTGTACCGGAATTTTATCACTTTTCTACGAAACCGATTTCTTCGTAACCGGCCACAAACCAGAACAGGTTCGTATTTCTTCATCAATCCTTGTACAACAAAATTTGACTGGTTTGTTTTTGTTTTGTTTTGTTTTGTTTCTGTCTGAATTGTGTAGTTTAGCCGAGATTTGGGT
>NW_010943295.1:0-267 GCF_000633955.1 Camelina sativa
CATGCTCACACATACAGACAAATTATATGTCCTCTTAGCTACGTAAAGTATCAATATTACATAAGGACATGGGTAAACTTATAGAGGTTATGTGTAGAACACCATAATCATTGCTTCCGGTACCGTTCCCGTGTTAGTTGCGGCGGAATCCGATCACCGGTGATTTAGTCCGTTATGACCCAATTACAATTTTTGACCCGATTTGTTTTTTATTAAACCGGACCCAATTAATTAAGACCAAACCGTTCCAATTAAAAAAATAATCTC
>NW_010943296.1:0-267 GCF_000633955.1 Camelina sativa
AAAAAGGTTATATAAACTAACTGACCTGCTCCCCGATCAAATCTAGACCAACAACAACGAAAGTGATTCCTTGGAACAAGAGGAAGTAGAAGTGGATTCCCTGCGCCGACAACAAGCTTCTCACCGAGGCTGCCAAGAGGATAAACGCGAGTGCGATTTCTGTTCTGTACAAACGGTTTCTTTTGGTTTTGCCAACTTTCTTTGCTGCTCCTAGTTTGCTAAGCTCGGTCAGACCTGAATCAGAGGATGATCTTTGGAGGGTTGTGG
>NW_010943297.1:0-267 GCF_000633955.1 Camelina sativa
TTGATGGTGTTTGTATCACTCGAAATTAAACAGAAATCAGATTCCAATTAGTATCCCAAACATTTCTTATTTCTCGCTATAGTCTCTTAATATATTTTACTTGTTTGCCAAGGAAGCATCTCGTTTCACAAAGTATTGTTAATTGCTCTGTATATTCTTCGTAACTCAACATGCAAATTTAGATTTGCTGATGAGCTTGCATATAAGTTAGACACAAAGATTCAATACTTTATATAACCTTCAAAATGCCATAACATTTTTTTTTTT
>NW_010943298.1:0-267 GCF_000633955.1 Camelina sativa
CTAATCATTTAGATGATATTTATCTGTTAAACTATGATGCAACTTTTCATCTCCCCACTGCTGAATCTTCTTGACCCCAAATTTGACAACCATCCCCTTCTTCAAAAGTCAAAACATACGTCATATAACATATTAAAAACCTCATTAACATACTGGAAAATGTGAGCAAGAGTAAGGTAAGAATATTGAGATCTTAGGAAAACAAATTTCCACATGTTATTTTCAAATTTATAATTTGAGAAAAATATTGAAAGCTAAATGATGATT
>NW_010943299.1:0-267 GCF_000633955.1 Camelina sativa
ATCGTCAATATATTTTTGGAGTTTAGCGAGTGTATTTGATAAAAAAAAAAAGTAGCTTCGATTGTGTTACCCTTCACAGTTTAATAACAGTTGTGTAAGAAGTCATATATATATAAGAACTGTTAAAAATTGAAATTTAAGTAAGAATGATGTTCAATTAACGACACTAACCTCTACATCCACAAGAAGCAATACTCTTTTTGTAAAGAACTCGCTAATACTTGTAACATCCGCGAACCAATTTTTGTAATTTTGGTGTGGGTGTCG
>NW_010943300.1:0-267 GCF_000633955.1 Camelina sativa
AAAAAAAAAAAGATAACACAAAGATTTACTACCAAATCCACTTAATTAACAGTGCAATTAGAGAATTAAAAACACACACACATTTCATCACAAACCAACACAGTTTCTCGCAGTCGTAACACCACCGTCAACGACAAGGTTATGTCCATTAACATACTTGGACTCATCACTTGCCAAATACAACGCAGCCTCAGCTATATCAGTCGCTCTCAATGTCTCTCCTTTCAAATTAGCCATACTCCTCACAAACTCCTCCATCTCCTCCAC
>NW_010943301.1:0-267 GCF_000633955.1 Camelina sativa
ACGTTGAGTACAGACCTACATCGATTGCCTTCACATAAAGAAAGCAAGTAAGTTAAGAATGTCTGCTGAGGATCCTATGGATGTTGACAATAGTCTGCGTAGAGTCGATGAAGATGTCGAGTTAGATGAGGAGAAGGTTCGTCATCTTTTCAACTAGATAGATGTTTTTTTCTGTAACTTATTCCTTCGCCCCTCCATTCCAACCAAGTTTCATTTTAATTTTCAGCTGAGGAAGTTTCAGGAACTCTCTAAACAACCAGATATATA
>NW_010943302.1:0-267 GCF_000633955.1 Camelina sativa
TCTTCTGCGCACAAGGCAAGGCAAAGAGCTGCCCGAACCGAACAATCGGATTACTTCTATGGGTTCGCCGGATACACAAAATCGCCGCAACATCGCCGCCGAATTTCTCCAAAACACCGTTAGTTCAATCTCTTCCTCCATCATTCCTCTCTTCCCTCCCAAAACGGCGCCGTCTCATGTATGCCTCCCACTAAGATTCACGGTATCAGACGATGTCTCCTCTTTCGAATCGACGGTCAAGAGCACATCATCCTCAGGCCTTAATTC
>NW_010943303.1:0-267 GCF_000633955.1 Camelina sativa
ACCATTAGCAATAATAACACTACCAACAGCCGGTTTTATGTTGCTTATAAGACTAGGATTACTTATCATGTGATGAGAAGCCCCTGAGTCTACAACAAGAGATTTACTAGGTTTTGAAGCAAAAAAGGTGGTACGAGAGTCCTTTAATGCGGTAATGGACTTGATGAGAGCCTCCAAGTCAGATTTCCGCACAAGGTCTCCATACAGTGCAGCCATGGCCGTGGTCATTGCATTTCCTTGGTTCGCTGCACTCGCACCTTGCCCGCT
>NW_010943304.1:0-267 GCF_000633955.1 Camelina sativa
GCAACCAAGCTTCTCTTAGAATCAGGTCAATCTGTGACTTAATCTCTGGCCAGTTCCTCTGTACCAATTGAGAGCCAACAAAATTGATCGATGCATTCAAACACTAACATTTCAATTTTCCGCATAAACTATCACGATTCTAATCAATGTTCGAAAACCTAACGAAGAACATCTCCGATCAAGTTCCAAGTTAGAATCGATACCTGAGTTGGCGGATTCAAGATGAGAGGATGCTTGATCCGTCACAGAGAGCATCAATTTTAGATC
>NW_010943305.1:0-267 GCF_000633955.1 Camelina sativa
TAGAAGATATGATAATAAATTCTGTTTTTGAGTTTAAACTACTCATTTTACCACCATTCGATATGGTCTCTCTGGTACTCTTAAGGTCCTTCCAATATTTGATTGTTTTTTGTTATATATACAGTTCGCTTTAATAAATTTTGATTTAAACTGTTTTACTTAAACCACAATGACATTTTTATTTGGTTGCTTGATTGTTTACTTTTATAACCTTTGTATTTATCAAAATCATGGTAATATTCTTATTAGACTATTGAATATGTTCCA
>NW_010943306.1:0-267 GCF_000633955.1 Camelina sativa
CCTTTCAGAGCTCCAGCAGGACCATTACTTTGTGGAAAACCAACACTAGCGTCGACTGTTCCTGCACTGTGCAATATGCACTTCCAGAAATCCCAAAAGCTTGTTACGAAAGCTCTAAAGGATGCAGGTCACAATGCCTCTTCAACAAGCAAGCCTCCTCCAAAGCTTCATGTTATAGTAGCTGCATTTGTGCATCATATTCAAGCAAAAAGAAAAAATCCACAGAAGGAGGGTAAACTTAAAAGTGTTGTAAAAGAAGAAAATACA
>NW_010943307.1:0-267 GCF_000633955.1 Camelina sativa
TAATGACTAATGACTGTTTGCTCAATCTTGCATAAGTGGACATCTCAGAACAAGAAAAGAATGATTTGTATAACATAAACTCACAAGCATCCTTCTATTTCTCTGCCAGTTTTGCAGTTGTTCCATTTGCGAGCGGGTGCGTCTTGGTGCCACAGGGCGGCCATCACTTTGTAGAGCCCCACTAACGTTGTGTGCAACTATGAAATCTTTTTCCTGAAGAATACTACAGTCTAATGGCTTACACAATCCAAAATCTGATAGTTTCAT
>NW_010943308.1:0-267 GCF_000633955.1 Camelina sativa
GGTTTCAAAAGTGCTTTCTAAAGATGGAGTTCTCGATGATGATGTGAATGACCTCTCCAATGGTGGAGATAATCCACCTGATGATAGCACCGGTGATCAGGTATGTTAATGCCAACCCTAAAATTAAACTTAAATCGTATTCTATGATCTTTTATCACGAGATTTTCTAAAACTGTAATATAAATTTTTTATTCTGTTATTAGGCAAGCCTGTTGCTTATAAGTAGTGAAGATGTTTCTGAGTCTACAACTCCTTCTTCAAAGAGAT
>NW_010943309.1:0-267 GCF_000633955.1 Camelina sativa
TTTTTTTTTTTTTTTTTTTGTATCAGTGTTAAGTAATTGCATGCATCTCACCTTTCGTGGTTGTATCCCATGCTTTAGCTCTTTCCAAGTCTTATATTGTGAGGCAGAACACCGGTAACCTGAACGATCGACCTTGATCATCTTTCTCATCGTGATCGATCCTAAAAAACAAGTGCAAGTCTGCAAGGAGAGCGATAACTAATTTCTACACAAATAGTTTGACGCTAGAAAGAAGGGAGCATTAAGCTAATTTGCTATACGATATTA
>NW_010943310.1:0-267 GCF_000633955.1 Camelina sativa
AGATTCAAGAGTGGTTAGTCCTCGTTGAACAATTCTTTGAGATAGATGGAACACCGGATGAGTTGAAAGTAGGTTTAGTATCTGTTCATTTAGATGCTCTGACAACTACTTGTCATCAATCCATTTCACAGTCAGTTTTGTGGGAGCATGTTAGGCGTAATTGGGGGCTTTACAAAACGTTGTTGCAAGGATACTATTATAAGCTAGTGGATGTCATTGGAGAGCTGAAACAGTTGCAGGAAACAGAAGGAATTGAGGAGTATCATG
>NW_010943311.1:0-267 GCF_000633955.1 Camelina sativa
CCAAAGGTGGAGATACAAAGGTGTTAGTGACACCAACTTCTGATTTCTGCTGTAGTTGCAGAGGTGCGATAAGGGTGTGACTCAAATTCATAGTGCTTAATCTCAACTCACCATTTCAGAATAAAGCTACATTTTTCTTTGCATCATTTCTCTGGAGACATGAAAGAGGAAGTCCAGCCGCCTGTTCTATTCCCACTTCCATACCCAGAATTTGAAGTTTCAGGTCCGACATTTCTTTTTGAGGTACCGGCAGGAGATAGTGAAGTG
>NW_010943312.1:0-267 GCF_000633955.1 Camelina sativa
CATTACTACCACTGCTCACCGATCCATCACTCCCGTGAGTCATCCACCTCTCGCTTCTCTGACCGTGCCCTCCTCTCTTACAAGTCCGTCCGTGAAGGCCGTCGATTCGTCAACGACGGTGGAGACGACAAAACGGACGGCGGAGATGACGACGACGACCCGTTTCGGAATCTGCGCCTCTACGCTTGCTTGCTCCTCTCCTTAGTACTCTTGTTCTCTCTCTTCTCTCTTATTCTCTGGGGTGCTAGCAAATCCTACCCTCCTAAA
>NW_010943313.1:0-267 GCF_000633955.1 Camelina sativa
TCTGTAAAGATATCGTTCAGAGAAAGGTAAAACCCTAAAATATCAATTCAAGAGAGTTGCTAAACCCCTAAATCTTAGAATCAAATTCAATTGATTAATCTCATTCCATAATTGTATCATTATTGATTAATGCAATCACGATTAAAGAAAAAAAAAAAAGTACAAATGAGAAGATCACCTGGAGCTCCTTGATTAAGGAAGCCACCACCAAAACGTCGACGAGAGTGACGGTGATCGCAATCGCTCCGCCGTCGTCGCATCATAAAA
>NW_010943314.1:0-267 GCF_000633955.1 Camelina sativa
GACATATGGGTATATTGACTTCTCTCTTAAACTAGTTTTACAATGTGTCACTTTGTAATCTCTGGAATCTGCTTACTGACATTTCAAATATTCATAGGAGTTTCCATAATAATGTGGCATTAATTCCTTTTTCTGTGTGTTTTTGTTTTCAGGACCCAGTTTATACTCGCCAAGGAAGTTGTAAGGAGCGCATGCTTAAGGCTATATCTGAAAGATAGCGATAATCTGGTCAGAATCTTAGCATTCTTAGATCACCCCCAGCCTTCA
>NW_010943315.1:0-267 GCF_000633955.1 Camelina sativa
GAAAATTAAAGTCATTTGTCAATACTCCTTCACGTTTCACCTTACATATTTTTTCTCCTTGACACTATATGTAGTAACAACATTTGTTCTTTTTACCGCCTGCAAACATATATATATATATATACATATATATATTATAATCATGTGTGACAAAAAATATTAAAATTATGCGTGACAAAAAGATATTAAAATCATTTATATATTGGCATTTTCACGTATATTTTTTGGTAGGAAGTACCTCCAGGTATCTATATTGGTATCTTCATG
>NW_010943316.1:0-267 GCF_000633955.1 Camelina sativa
TCCCTCCTCCGTCTTCACTCTTCACGCTCTCTCATCAAATTCAAGACAAAAAAAAAGAAGTGGCGCTTCTGCATTTCAAATCCTAATTCATCTCTCGCTTCCTTTGACAACGGAACCTTAATTTTACGACGCAAACATGATTTTGAGAACTCCGCCGCCGAAAAGGCTCAAGTCCGACGCTGGAGGCAGCCCTATCTCCGCCAACGCCTCTGGTTCCGGCAATCAGCTAGTTATCTACGAAGATTCTCCTCTTCCTGCTCCTGCTCC
>NW_010943317.1:0-267 GCF_000633955.1 Camelina sativa
AAAAAAAAAAAAAAAAAAAAGGGAAGCATCATCCTCGGGAGGAAGAAATCGCCATGGTAGCCGCATCAGTGAACCTCGCAAACATGACATGGACGTCTCTGAATTCAAATCCAGCAATCTCTTTCTCCATGTTAAGGGGAATCAAAAACTTCGGCATAGTACCTTTCAGGAGATGTTTAAAGCCCACTGTTATCGGAATCGCGTCGTGGCCACCACTCCGTTCTTCTTCTTCTTCTTCTGTTAGGGCCATGTCTTCTTCGTCGTCTT
>NW_010943318.1:0-267 GCF_000633955.1 Camelina sativa
CATTTTCCTTCATAACCATTTTACAGACACGCAGCTGTAACATAAGATATTATGAAACCCATTACCAAGTTTTAACTCAGCCATCACTAAACCATAATTGAAACATAAATCAGCCATCATAGAACATAAATCAGCCATCATAGAACCATAACTCAGCCATCATTAACCATGACTAAGCAATCACTAAACCATAACTCAGCAATCACTAAACTAAATAATGACTCACCCACTGATAAACCATATCTTAGCCATCATTTAAAACAATAA
>NW_010943319.1:0-267 GCF_000633955.1 Camelina sativa
CACACAAGGTCCAAGGGGAAAGACAATCTTCAAAGGCCTATTGACAATATCCACAGACTGCAAAAGGGTTTGAGACATAAGCAAAGAAGAATAGTTCAAGAACAGCAAGGAGATCAAGTGGTAATAGAGCAACAAGATCCAGTTCCAAGACCAAGGAACATTGATGCTGGAGATGCACCTAATACCCACAACCAGAGAGCTGGCATTGTGCCTCCCACAATGCCAAACAACAACTTTGAGATCAAGAGTGGATTGATCTCCATGATT
>NW_010943320.1:0-267 GCF_000633955.1 Camelina sativa
GTACAGCTTCTCATGCGCCGACTTCTCCATCTTCTTCTTCTTCTTCTTCTTCTCCGACGACGAAGAGGAAGACGTTGACGTTGACGTTTTCTCCTTCCCCTTATTCTTCTCCGCCGCCACCACCTGAGTCCGAGTCTTGTTGTCACCGACGTTGTTGTTATTGTTATTCAAGAAAACAAAAGCGTCTCTTCCATCACTGTTACTTCTCGAAACAAGATCCCTAAACCTCCAAAGCTTCGAGAATCCCGTCGAGTTACTTTTCCGGCA
>NW_010943321.1:0-267 GCF_000633955.1 Camelina sativa
GCGTTGATATGGGGGATCTAGAACAAGGAATACAACTAGCCAAGGAGGATGAAGCTGGAACTGGTAACGTGGGTAGATGGAGTGAAGGATTTCATGATCAATGGGTTCCTAAACACGGAACAGCTGAGAAAGCAAAGGTTATTATTTCGTCCAAGACTAAACCGACTAAACCGGATTCTTGCTCTGAATCAGCTGAGATTTCCGGTATATGGCCTTCTTTGTTTAGCAAAGAGTACTGTTGCATCTATAGAGTGCCAAACCGGCTAC
>NW_010943322.1:0-267 GCF_000633955.1 Camelina sativa
GTGTGACAAGGTAGTATCACTCCCTCTTCAATCTTTTCCCGAACTTTGTGGCAATCACTTTCCATGTGCTTGGTTCGCCCATGGAAGACAGAGTTGGTGGCTATGTGAATTGCAGCCTCATTGTCACAATGCATAGTGATAGGTTGTTGTGAGTCGATACCAAAATCCTTCAGCAGCCCCTTTAACCAAGTTAATTCGTTTGTCAACTTCCTCATTGCTTGATACTCGGCCTCCGCACTTGAACATGATACCACTTTTTGCTTCTTT
>NW_010943323.1:0-267 GCF_000633955.1 Camelina sativa
TAGCAATCAAAGCAGCGGGTCGGCGACGATAGCACGTCGCCGACAGAAGGGAAGCCAACTGCTGTCCAGCAAGGCATTGCCGTGGTCGAGGAGGTGAGCCTTGACGAGAACGACAAAAAACGATGCGTGAATATCGGCACAGAGATAACATCCGCCATGCGAAGCGAGTTGATACTTTTCCTCAAAACCAACATCTCGACATTCGCATGGAGCATGACTGACATGAAGGGGATCGACCCAAGCGTCACGACCCACGAACTCAATGCC
>NW_010943324.1:0-267 GCF_000633955.1 Camelina sativa
TTTGTTTTTTGGAGGATTCTCGGCACCGGGAAACCCGAAATTGCCAAACAGGCTGCGCGTTTGCTCTTGAAACTGGTCCTGCATTTGCACAAACATGTTTTTACTTTGATCGATGTAATTGCTCATCATGGACTGGATCACGGGCGTTTGAACGCTCATGAACTGAGACCACAATTCTGGATTGGCGAACTGTTTACCATCCACCATGTTTTTACCCTGGTCCTGAAAGCTGCCTTGAATGTCCATAAAGGCTTGCAGGTTTTTTTC
>NW_010943325.1:0-267 GCF_000633955.1 Camelina sativa
TGCTGATCAACATTGTCCTCAGTTTTTATCTCTCTGTCATCGTAAACAGGGATAGGGGAAGTATCACTGGAAAGAATACCAACAGCACTAGGCCCATTAGTGCCGACTGTAGTTCCTATAGGTTGAAGATTAGGAAGATGACTGGTCAAGTTAACTTCTGATGAAACCCCTAATACGACCCTTGGCTTTTCTCTGTGATTATCTGTATCAAAGGTTTCACATTCCATGTGCCCCTCTATGCTTAATCTTCCTGGAACATGTCGTACT
>NW_010943326.1:0-267 GCF_000633955.1 Camelina sativa
CTAGTTCCAAGCAGTTTATGCATATCCGTTGCCATAACTCCTCTTATGTGGCCCAACCACTAAAACCTCTGTTAGTTTAAAGAACGTGTAATGAAATGTTCCATCTTTGCTTGTCTGGTTTCAACAACACTCCACGTGTAAACCTTGTGGACAATGCAGCCAAATATTCTAAATCTTCAATCTCTCTCAATGTGCATAAGTTCTCAGTCTAACTTCCAAAAATTCATCAAAGATCCTACAAGACAAAAGTTTCATATAAACAGCATT
>NW_010943327.1:0-267 GCF_000633955.1 Camelina sativa
GGTAGTCTTAAGACAAGATCTCTGTGTGTAAATTTTTGGTTCGTTAACTCTTCAGACTCGGGATATATATACATTTTTTTAAAAAAGTTTGCAGTAGAGCTTTCTTTCGTTTTGCGGAGCACTAATTCCTTTATAAAAAAATACTTAATAATCGCAGCGATTGGATCTCGGGCAAAGAATACACGGTTCGGTTTGGCTCTGTCATGGGTGTTCTTTTTACAGGTAAACAATTGCTGGAATCTTTTCAGTTTTTGTGTTGTCCTTGTG
>NW_010943328.1:0-267 GCF_000633955.1 Camelina sativa
TCTCTCTCACTTTTTGTTATGGAAATTATTTGGCAATCTTTCACTTGTGACATGAAAACACCCTGTTATGCATATTTTTCGGTTAACGGTGTCTTAATACGATTATTCATCTCGCAGAAGAATAAACGACTTCTTAGTCTTTGTGATCATGGGAGCTTTAACATCATTCGTTGGCGGCACAACTGCTGTTCAAAGTATGTGACTGAAACAACTCTCCCTAGCAATCCTACCATTGAACATTCCGATGCTGCCGTGTTTCTATTTTTC
>NW_010943329.1:0-267 GCF_000633955.1 Camelina sativa
AAACCGAGAAAACATTGATTTGAAGCAGTAAACAGCTTTATTACTGTCTCTAGGGTCAGAATATGTGACAATCCAATAAATTTTACTAATTGTAAGAGTTTGGAATGAATTTGGAGTGTTTAGACAACACTTAAACCCGTTTTATCCCAAGAGAGGCTTAAACCAAGAAAACATGATAAACCCGGGAGAAAACAGTGATTCGAAGCAGTAAACAGATATGCTACTTTTTCTAGGGTCAAAATATGTAACAATCCAATGCATTAGACT
>NW_010943330.1:0-267 GCF_000633955.1 Camelina sativa
AAATTCATCCCGAACTCTTAAAATTACTCAAATGCATAGGATTGTCAAACATTTTGACTTTAGAAACAGTAACAAAGCTGTTTTTTTGCTTCGAATTAATGTTTTCTCGGTTTTAGCCAGTTTCAGGACAAAATAATTATAAGTGTTGTCTAAACACTCCAAATTCATCCCAAACTCTTACAATTCGTCAAATGTGATGGATTGTCACACTTTCTGAATCTAAAAACAGTAAAAAAGTTGTTTACTGCTTCGAATCAATGTTTTCTC
>NW_010943331.1:0-267 GCF_000633955.1 Camelina sativa
AGTTTTTTGGATAAAATATTATACAATAAAATCATATGCTAAATATGTTGACTTGAAAAAGTCACTTATTTTGTAAGTTTTATATTGTTAATGATTATAGATAAGTACCCGTGCTATAACATTGGTTAAAATTTATTTTATATAAAATTTTGTATATTTCTATTTTGAAATGAAAATTTAATATGTTGTATTAGTTTATGTACGTGAAGTTATTTCAACTATGTATATTCTACCTCATGACTTGAATGTCATTATAAGACATAATTT
>NW_010943332.1:0-267 GCF_000633955.1 Camelina sativa
AGCAGGGTTAGTAGCAGCTGCAGCATCAGTAGTAGTCCGCGAAGTGCAATGGCGACGGGAAGGAGCATAAACAACATAAAGGGCGAAGGGCGAAAACGCAACTGCTCAGGATCATCACTACAGAGTGCGATGGTGGTAAGATCAGGTCGTGGAAGGCGGACAAAGTGCTCTCCTAGTGATAACACTATAACCAGTAATAGGAATCTTATTGAACTGAAGCATAGCAGTAATAAGGCTCCCCACAGCCTCTCTCTTAACTCCAGTACC
>NW_010943333.1:0-267 GCF_000633955.1 Camelina sativa
GTCTACTCCATGCTTTTTGATTAGAAAACTAATTGTATTATAGAAAAAAATATGGATTTCTATATTTCTATTTTTTTTTTAAAAATATCTGATTATGAAATATCAAAGTAAAAATTAAAATAAATTATCACAGTTCATTCTATTATATTTTGATATTTTCTACAGTTGGGAATATTCAGTTTATTGGGAGATAGAAAACTGGTGATCAACAGAATGATTAACGGTTGAGATGATTGTCCAATAAACTATCTTGACGACAAAGACTTA
>NW_010943334.1:0-267 GCF_000633955.1 Camelina sativa
TCGTTTTTACGGTCTGCATAGTTGCATCAGCCGATGCAGCAATCTCATGCGGCACAGTGGCAAGTAGCTTGGCTCCATGTGCCAACTACCTGTCAAAAGGTGGAGTGGTACCAGGTCCGTGTTGTGAAGGAGTTAAAAGTTTGAACGGTATGGCTCAAACCACACCAGACCGCCAACAAGCATGCCGATGCCTACAGTCAACTGCAAAGGGCCTGTCTGGTCTCGACCCAAGTCTAGCCTCTGGCCTTCCTGGAAAGTGCGGTGTTA
>NW_010943335.1:0-267 GCF_000633955.1 Camelina sativa
TTCAGTACATTGTTGATTTGTAATGACAAGTTACTCTTGAGCTTATGCCTTATGGTAGGATTATATAGTTGTATACAGTAGTATTACACATATTAAAACAGAATGGTCTTTAAAGTTTCTGAAGAAGAGAAATATAAGGCCCATGGTTTGCAACATATCATAGCCCATTTTTAAAAAAGATTTCACAACTTCATTAGCCGAAAAGAAAAAAAGTTAGTACCCAAAATTAGGCGGCCGGTCAGAACCATGGGTATGATTATAAACATG
>NW_010943336.1:0-267 GCF_000633955.1 Camelina sativa
TTCTTTGATTTCACCACAATCGACAACTTGACCAAAGAAATCTGAGAGAAATCAAATTGGATAGATTAGAAAAACCAAAATAGGATATATTATTATTAAATGTAATATAATAAACGTAAAAAATACAATATACTAACAAAAATAGGATATATTATTATTAAATGTAATATAATAAACGTACCAAATAAAACATTTTCAGCTTGCTTTCCAGCGAGCACAGCATCATAAGATGCAAATGAAAGAAACATATCATCAGATATGTTATCA
>NW_010943337.1:0-267 GCF_000633955.1 Camelina sativa
CAACATCCAGCAGACTCTTATCAAAACGAAAGGGTTTCCGTAGAATCAGATCATGCCAACCAAAACGGAGCACCACATGTCTGTGGTCAGACCCATTAAAGTCAAGAACTCCGCTTCCCCTCTTGGAAATATAGCAGACCATTCCGAATTCACCATCACTCTGTCAAGGCAACACTTGACAGTGTAAGAATGACGTTCACCAACCCATGAAAACCTATCTCCCGTAAACTTTATATCCCATAGATCACAGTAGGACATCATTTGTCG
>NW_010943338.1:0-267 GCF_000633955.1 Camelina sativa
ATCGATTTTATGTTGTAAAAACCACAAACTATAGTTAAGATACCTTTAAGTTTTGTCTCACTAGTACTTCTCCATGATCATCGTCCCGAACCCATACTCTCTGCATGCATTTAATCCTGACCGTTCGTAGTCATCTAAGTCAATCTCCACGTCGAAACATACATTAATGACCCGACAAAACACAAAATCTCACAAGAGTTCATTAGAAGGACCCGAGAAATCCGAACCGGTCCAAAAGTACTGATTTGTTTGATTCCCCGGAGACGT
>NW_010943339.1:0-267 GCF_000633955.1 Camelina sativa
GAAATTGAAATTGAAGAAGCTAAAGCGTCGCTCACCATCTCTGCTTGGGGTTTGGGGGTTGGTTCCCCCTAATGAAAAGTCAAACAATGGTGGTGGATCAATGGAGGTGATCGGATGTGCATATTGCATCAGAAATCACAGATTGAACGGATGAAATGTCACTGATGTTAATTACATTAAAACTTCTGCTAATATAAGCCGATGGTGTGTGTGTGTGTGCGCATATAAGATTTGGATAGAAGAAATACAAACATATTCGAATTGCCG
>NW_010943340.1:0-267 GCF_000633955.1 Camelina sativa
AGCCAATTCCTTCAGAGCTTCTAATCCATCATCATCACTTCCTTCTGCTTCTTCAACTCTCACATTTTTTCCTTTCTGGGGAACCTCCGCGGAAACAAGTCCTTCAATATCCATCAACAATGCACTATCTCTATCAGCAGCTCCCTTTTTATGTCTCTTATCTCGACTTATTCTCACACTATTCTCAAACATGGAACTATCATGGTGCTTGAATTGAGCTTCCTGTGCTTGTAACTGGCAAAAGCAAAAACAGTAGAAATGTGTTTT
>NW_010943341.1:0-267 GCF_000633955.1 Camelina sativa
ATTATCATCTCCAAGTTCCCAGATCTCATTTGGTTTGTTAATGAGAAGAACCAAAGCATATTCCACGTAGCTGCGGAAAACCGTCATGAGGGCGTATTTGGTTTGATCTTCGACCTAGGTCCTGCAAAGAGTAGAATTCTAGACTTAATTGATAACACAGGTTGCAACATATTGCATCTTACGGCAAGGCTACCTCCATATGATCGGCTTCAAGTAGTATCCGGAGCAGCTTTTCAGATGCAGCGCGAGCTGCTTTGGTTTGAGGTA
>NW_010943342.1:0-267 GCF_000633955.1 Camelina sativa
TCGTCCACACCCTAAACATAACCCCTAAACTTAATTATCTAATTAAACACTTCATAAAACCAAATCAAACTTGAAAAGTGTTTACTATACACAGAAATAAACACATATAGGTGAAAACTAATTTTTGAAAAAAACATTTTAGTTTTCCAAAATCTAACCCTAACAATACATACAATACTACAACATATGTTTGCCAAACTCCTAAACCAAAGTATTTCATGATTCACTACTTCCACTCATCTATCTTCAAAACAAATCAATTTTATC
>NW_010943343.1:0-267 GCF_000633955.1 Camelina sativa
TCAAACCTTTGAACTAAAGAGTCCTTGTATCGAGAAAGCATTTGAACCATCGCATCAACACTCAACTGACTAGAAAACATTTGATGGAAATAAGCGTTTGCTTCTGCCTCAACATCATCTCCATATGCATTGGAAGCTGATGAATCTTTAGCCTCGCCATTCTGCAGTTTCGAATTACAATCCAAAATTGCGGCATTGACCTTTTCTATCTCCTCGACCAGTTGAGATGAAGTAATCACATTATCATGAGCTTTCAAAACCTGCAAT
>NW_010943344.1:0-267 GCF_000633955.1 Camelina sativa
CTCTTCATCGTACGGACGGGCCTGTACGGACGGGCCTTCTCTTCATCAAGGAACGTGGCATGTCACAATGATCTTGGCCTTACCGGCCTTTACATGGCCTTTCCGGCCTTTACATGGCCTTTCCGGCCTTTCTTCTCTTCTTCCAAGGCTCGGCTTCACCGGCCTCACTCTCTCTTCTCCTTCATATATACTAATACTTATACCCATTTTGTCCCGAAATAGGCTAAACCAAGAAAACGTTGATTCTAAACAGTAAACAACTCTGTT
>NW_010943345.1:0-267 GCF_000633955.1 Camelina sativa
TTCTCCTCCACTTCTATCTTCACCTCATCCTTCTTCATTCCTGGTACATCGAGCCTGATCACATGCTCTTCTGGTGTTTCTTTCCAGTCTACTCGTACAGGAGACAGAGCCACGCTCTGATCCCTCTCAATACCTAATGGGATTTGCTCCAAGACTCTGAAAGGATCAGGAAACCGATCTCGCCAGAGATCAGCTAGTAGACTTCCCGGAGTGTCGAATGCAGATGGCAAGGACCCTTCAGTTGTTTTGATCTTTCCGAGGAACAGA
>NW_010943346.1:0-267 GCF_000633955.1 Camelina sativa
GGAGAGCTTCTCAGATTAATAGAGAGAGATTTCGGGTCTTTTGAAGAGTTTTTGGAAAGGTTCAAGTCGGCTGCAGCATCTAATTTTGGTTCGGGTTGGACATGGCTTGCATGTGAGTGTTTTTTACTTTGTTCCCCTTCCATATATGCAAACCCCCCAACTTACTTACCATACTAAAGCTTCTCGGGACTCATTGATGCAGATAAGGCAAATAGACTTGAAGTTGCAAATGCTGTAAATCCGCTCCCAACGGAAGAAGATAAGAAG
>NW_010943347.1:0-267 GCF_000633955.1 Camelina sativa
ATATATATATATATATATATTCTGATTTTTTTTTTGTTTTTGGTGGTTGATTCTTGATTGATTATTCTCGCAAATAATATCAATAGTGTTTTTTAATTGTTTTGAATGTTTTTTTCTTCTTCTATTGAGTTGTTATATGAGCAGTCAAAAATCTATTAACCACTATTCAATGCATTGTTTGAATGTTATTTTATTATTGATGATGAATTTCATAAACTCATTTATAGTATTATTAGTGATGATGATGAAAAAAAAAATATTATTGAA
>NW_010943348.1:0-267 GCF_000633955.1 Camelina sativa
ATTGTTTCCTTAAATGCACCGCCCAAGACTTTATTTCCTCTTCTCCTCTAACGGCTATAAAGAGATTTCGAACTTCTCATGGACGTCCACATAGAGATATGGGTAATGTGATCATGGTCAATATCCTTCTCACCTCCTCTCCCATCGAACCTCACCGACGCTGTTCCACGCCGTCGGATACACCCCTGCTTTGACCCGTTTCACAACGATACAGACCCGAATGGATAGGTCCGGTGGATCGTATTCGCCGCTCAAATCCGGATCCAA
>NW_010943349.1:0-267 GCF_000633955.1 Camelina sativa
TCTGCTGTAGATTTTGGAAACGCACAATAAGGTCGAAGAGAAAACCCAGATTTACGTGCCTTACAATATACTTCCCCTCGACCCTGATAGTCAGAATCAAGCTATAATGAGATTGCCTGAGGTTTTCCAGCTTCTCAGCTTACCTTCTATCTTTCTGCTTTATTGTATTTCAGTTCACGTAATCTGTTTGAATACTGTTCTGCAGATACAAGCTGCTGTGGCCGCTCTTAGAAATACAAGGGGCTTACCATGGGCAGCAGGTCACAA
>NW_010943350.1:0-267 GCF_000633955.1 Camelina sativa
ATGCCACCTGAAAATCGAGATAACCAAAGTATTAAGGGATTATCAGGCACCTGAAATATAATGTTTGGTGCAGTAGATAGTTGTTGATTGGGTTTAGAACTGTTGTTGGCCAAGGGTTGGTGTTTACAATTGTAACATAAGTTCACTAAAGAGTTTATGAAGCAAGCTAGATAAATTTAAGTAAATGAGTCAGGTTAGAGTTCAGGTTAATAATGAGAAGTTCACCTTCATCATTTTCCCAAAAGCGGAGCAACCCATCAGCCGAGC
>NW_010943351.1:0-267 GCF_000633955.1 Camelina sativa
AATACAAGCTTCTTTGGAATAGGCAATGGAACGGCAAGAGGTGGTGTTCCAGCTTCTAGAATCGCAGCTTACAAAGTCTGCTCCGAGACAGAGTGTACCTCGGCATCTGTACTGGCTGCCTTTGATGACGCGATCGCAGACGGTGTTGACCTCATCAGCATCTCTATCGGGGGAAGGTATCCCAACCGGTACGAAAACGACACGATTTCGATCGGGGCTTTTCACGCTATGGCTAAAGGGATTCTAACAGTGCACGCAGCAGGTAAT
>NW_010943352.1:0-267 GCF_000633955.1 Camelina sativa
TTTTTTTGCATAGGAATCTGCAAAATCTTTTTATTCCACTTTCCCAACTGAGTGATGGACCAAAAAGAATTGAAAACAAAAGTGACCAAAAGAAAAAAATTGCGTTTTCTTTGGTAGGTCCGAAAGTAAAGATAAAACTGCCTTTAATATTTTCCCACTGAATCTGAAATTAGTTACATGAACGTTCATCATCATTCATCAACATCATATATAACAGGTGCCATTTCAATTTGATCTAAAAGTGTAGACTAGTAGTATTTCAAAATT
>NW_010943353.1:0-267 GCF_000633955.1 Camelina sativa
TTTCTAAGTGTGGAGTGATATATTAAAAGTACATACACTAAATATAACTCAAGGTTAATTAAGAATATGATTAGATTTTAAAAACTTTTAAAATAAATATTTCAAAATTTTATAAATATAATTTCAAAGATTGATTTTATTTAATATATATATATATATGGTTTAAATATGAATATATAATATTTATATTTTTGTTCTATGTTTATGATGGAGTATAGGTTTTGGAGTTAAGGTTTGGGGTATAGGGTTTGGAGTAAAGGTTTAAAT
>NW_010943354.1:0-267 GCF_000633955.1 Camelina sativa
CTTGTAGCCCAGAATTCATCTTCCGTCAGGACTTTACTTTCCACAAACTGCTTATGCAATCTCTGCAGCTCACTTTATACCATGTATATATTACTCATATTAGAAGGAACTTGATGAGCCAATGAAACTTTAAACAAAAAAAGAAAAAGGCAACTCGATGTTCTGATTACGACGTACCTATTTTCTCTAAGAAGCTTGAATCGTAGCTCCAATTCTTTATTACTGAGTTGCTCGGTAGATGTCGAGACAGCTGCTTTCTTAGGCTCC
>NW_010943355.1:0-267 GCF_000633955.1 Camelina sativa
ATGCAGACACCATCATGTAATGGAAGTGTATACATACTTACTTTTACTGATGATTACTCACACATGCTATGGGTGTATTTCCTGAAGTCAAAGTCAGAGACATTTGCCGCTTTCAAGAAGTTCAAGAATCTGGTTGAAACACAAACGAACAAGAAGATAAAGAAAATCAGGTCAGATAGAGGAGGAGAGTTCAAGTCAGAAAACTTTACAAAATTCCTAGAAGAAAATGGAATTGAAAGGCAATTTACAGTAGCTTACTCACCTCAA
>NW_010943356.1:0-267 GCF_000633955.1 Camelina sativa
AATGGATGTCTCTATACATTTAATCTTATGAAAGTCTCAAAACGTTAGACCACTAAAAAAAAGTCCAACAAAGCTCTTTCCACTTGAGGTTTGGAATGAATGGAGAAATGAGCACCAAAGCGGAAATTTCTTTTTTCATTGTGTAAAAAATCTGTTTATTTGTCAGGCTAACGCTAAAGACATTATCTATTTAAGCAAAATATTCAATAGAATTATAAAGAAGAAAAGGTTAAGAGGATGAGAAAAATTGAATAGACGTAGTAGCTA
>NW_010943357.1:0-267 GCF_000633955.1 Camelina sativa
GCTGCTCAAGGATCTTGGTATTGAATCAAAGCAACCGATCACTATGCGTTATGACAATGAGGCTGCAATACACATAGACATTAACTCTGTCTTTCATGAGAGAACCAAGCACATTGAAAGCGATTGTCACAAAGTTCGGGAAAAGATTGAAGAAAGAGTGGTCTTACCGTGTCACACTTGGAGTCAAGATCAGTTTGGCTGATATATTCACCAAGTCTGGAAGTCCTAAGGTTTGTGACTACATTCATAACAAACTAGGGCTTGTAG
>NW_010943358.1:0-267 GCF_000633955.1 Camelina sativa
GTCTCTATTGCAACAGGGTACCAAGGGAAAGGGTTGAATCTGCAAGACCTGATTCAAGAAGGAAGCATAGGGCTCCTTCGAGGAGCTGAGAGATTTGATCCTGACCGTGGCTACAAACTATCAACTTATGTCTACTGGTGGATCAAACAAGCCATCCTAAGGGCTATTGCACACAAGTCTAGACTTGTTAAATTGCCGGTGAGTCCCCAAATCTCTCACATTTTGATTGGATTAAGAGATGAATATGTTGTTAGATATATGCATCAA
>NW_010943359.1:0-267 GCF_000633955.1 Camelina sativa
TTTTGTTGGGAAGCTATCTGAGATTTCTTCAAAGTCAGCTGCTCTAGGAGAAGATATTGAGGAACCCAAAATTGTTAAGAAATTTCTTAAGAGTCTTCCTCGTAAGAAATATATCCATATTGTTGCATCACTTGAGCAAGTATTGGATCTTAACAAAACAAGCTTTGAGGACATTGTGGGTCGCTTAAAAACATATGAGGAACGTATCGCTGAGGAAGAGGAGGCACAAGAAGATCAAAGCAAGTTAATGTATGCCAACTCAGAGTC
>NW_010943360.1:0-267 GCF_000633955.1 Camelina sativa
TGGAATCCAAATCGGTAGGATCTGAGTACCTTCTCCGGATAGTGGGACTCTGTTGCTGCTGCTGCGGCGAAGAAGAAGAAGAAGAGGTGTAAAGATCGGTGGAGCGGGGCTTTGCACCTTCAAGACCAAATTCATCGTCGTCAACGAGGAGCTCGTCTGATTGGAAAGCGATGGATGAAGACGAGAAGATGAGAAAGGAAAGGAAGAAGACAAGTGTGACCTTCGCCATTGTTTCCGGCGATGGAGGGTTTCTTCTGTGTGCGTAGA
>NW_010943361.1:0-267 GCF_000633955.1 Camelina sativa
CTTCCCCAAGTATCCCATCTATTGTTGTCGTGGTTAGGGTAGCGATCTGCGTAAGACAAGTCTCCTACAAACAGAACGGCCTGTCCTTTCCCCGGATTCATCTCATAATGGCTTAACGTAGTATTTGAGTCATATGTTTGTCCCAAATCCCCTGGAAGTTAATACAAATATCCCAAATTGGAAAGTTGTTGGAGACCACCATAGTCAAAAACATTATCTAAGGTTTAATGTGTCACTCCACTTATGTTAGCCCATAAACATGAATTT
>NW_010943362.1:0-267 GCF_000633955.1 Camelina sativa
GGTAATTGTGTCTTGTCTAATTTTCAGAAGTTTTTGCTTGAGAGTATTAGGCCTACATCTAGATTTAGTCCATCCTTTCGTGCTGTCTTATATTTTTCTAATCCATAACTGATAATGAAAATATTAATGTGAGACATCAAAGAACTTCATCACATGATTAGTTATCTCTTAAATGTACTCTTTATCCCAACTTAATTGCATCTTGATGTTGATCTTGTTAATTGTTCAGATCAAGTACATGCCCCTCTCGGTTATAATCACCACATT
>NW_010943363.1:0-267 GCF_000633955.1 Camelina sativa
AGTCCTTGGCTGATGGTTGTTCGAGATTCGAGGACGAATCCAGTTTGTTGGGGGAAAATTTTAACACCCGCAAACCAATTTGAGTGTTTTGGGTGAGGGTGTCGATCGACACCACTGATTTTCTGGTTCGACCAGATTGAGTTTTTAATCGATTTGGACCGGTTTGGTTTAGGAAAAACCATTAAACCGTGATATTTAAGTGGGAGAACGACCTATGTCATGTTTTGTTGTTGCCTAGCCGCTGAAAACAAAGAGAAAAAGGAGAAG
>NW_010943364.1:0-267 GCF_000633955.1 Camelina sativa
TGATTCTCCATTTCTCCAGTTCCCTTTAGTCTCTAGAAGTGGAAGGATCCGGAGAATAGTTGCAGAACATAGAGATTCAGATATCTCCAAAGTGGAGCTTCTTAATCTCCCAGGAGGAGCAGAGACGTTCGAACTAGCAGCCAAATTCTGTTATGGGATCAACTTCGAGATCACTTCTTCGAACGTTGCTCAGCTCTTTTGCGTCTCTGATTACCTCGAGATGACGGAAGAGTATTCCAAAGACAACTTGGCTTCAAGAACAGAGGA
>NW_010943365.1:0-267 GCF_000633955.1 Camelina sativa
GTAGCTTACCATGCAAAAGGAAGAAGCGGGATTATATCAGTACCCCGGTGTCGCCTAACAGTCATAGTTAGAGAGACGACTGCAGAGGAAGAAGCTGAGATTGCAAGGCTCAAAGTTCACAATTTTAAGAAGAAAACCAAACGGCAGAGACAGCTTGTACCTTTCAAGCTCATCGAGACAACTCCAATCTGGAACCGCAGAGGTACAAAAGCCAATTATCGGTCCTCAGAGTTGGTACCGTCTCAGTAGTATCGTTGTTCCGGCAAC
>NW_010943366.1:0-267 GCF_000633955.1 Camelina sativa
TTTCTCCCCACCATACGGTTGAGTTCTTCGATCTCTGCTTCCAGAAGCTCAATATACTTTTTTGCATCAATCTTCTCAGGACCAGAAATGTTATTCCACCTGATCACTTCCCCTGAAACGTTCTTTTGAGTTCCAGGTGCGTAGTCTTCATCACCCCCCTGGCTTAATCAGAATCAAAAACCAGTGTCACATACAATTTGATACATCAAAAATCAAACACACGCATATTAAAGCAGCTTTATTCAAGTCACCAAAAGAACTACACAG
>NW_010943367.1:0-267 GCF_000633955.1 Camelina sativa
AGCATGAATCCTTATAGTATAAATGCATAGCGATGATATAAGAACCAAAACAAAAAGTATTACCATTTTGTAAAACTTTCGTTGTCACCTCCAAAATCTCTGCAATATAAAAGAAAAAGAAAGGATTAGCAATTGAATTAGATTGACTGAGATATTTCATTACAAAACAGACAATAAGAAGGGAAACTTTAGCTTATATCACGCTTGCAACAAAACAAACAAAAATCATACAGAAATGAAGATACATATAAACAAGTGAAGACTATG
>NW_010943368.1:0-267 GCF_000633955.1 Camelina sativa
TGCTCAGGAGCAAATATAAAATTGGGGACTATAATGATACTTCCTGGACTCGAGTGAAAGGCACATGGTCCTCTACTTGGCATCGTGTAGGGACGGGCCTGAGAGACGTTGTATTGCCCGGTTTACGGTGGGTAGTGGGAGATGGAGGTTCCATAAGATTTTGGCAGGATTGGTGGATGGATGTGGGACCTTTGAGTAAGGTGGCTTTGAGCGACATACCAGCGGAATTAGTAGACCTGCGAGTGAAGGATCTCTGGATTGAGGGTT
>NW_010943369.1:0-267 GCF_000633955.1 Camelina sativa
TATATTATGACCTGGTGTTACGTTCGCGGGGCTTTACGAGTTGGGTTGGAGCATCGTAATCAGGGATGTTGAGCCAAAGGCCATGAGATATGGCGGTTTGGACACCTTCCCTTAAACTGAAAGGATACCCTCTGACGAAATCAGTTCCATCTCTAAAAGGGTCATAGAGAGTGTTGAAGTAGTGTGGTGTTGAAGGTGTTTCAAGGTTCTTTATGTGCTGAGCTATCACATTGATCTCTTTCCCACTTGGATCCTTTGCCACCTTTT
>NW_010943370.1:0-267 GCF_000633955.1 Camelina sativa
CTGCTTTGCCAACAAGGCAAGATTGAACTCTTCTAGTGTTCGGAAGCCTAGCCCGCCTTCCGAAGTATCATTACACATCTGCTCCCATGATATCCAATGTAATCCTTTACTGTCAGCTTTGTTGCTCCACCAAAAATTAGCAATCGCACTACTTAATTTTGAGCATATAGCTTTTGGTAAGAGAAAACACGACATCACATATGTCGGAATTGCTTGTGCCACTGATTTTATCAGGACCTCCTTGCCTCCCTTGGATAGGGATTTTGA
>NW_010943371.1:0-267 GCF_000633955.1 Camelina sativa
AGATCTGAAGCGCCAGCTCTTTGGTATTCATCTCATCTTGGAGTTTGTCCATTTAAGGGTTACATCTCCTTTTTCATATGTACTTATGTCTTCTTCTGTGTCTGTCAGGTCTGCCACCGAGATACAGGGACTCTGTTAGGACGATAACACCAGGCCTGCCTCTGTTTCTCTACAACTACACAACTCATCAGCTGCATGGAATTTTCGAGGTTTGTTCTATAGCACTTTGATTTGTCAATGGTGTTCATGTCTTGCTCGATGACTCCA
>NW_010943372.1:0-267 GCF_000633955.1 Camelina sativa
ATATTTACTTGTTCAAGTGACGATCTCTCCACCCGCATAGACATTCCCAATGCCCGTTGATCTGTGTAAATCAGAAACAACACCATCCAATTTAGTTTACAAATTGAATAATCCATCCAACAATTCAGTGGCTTCAAAATTGAATACGACTTCATTAGTTTGACTTGTTAGAAATATGGTGAGTAAAAGAGTTCACCACGTACGTTTTTTCCCATTTATATGATCCAAGTAGTTTGCTGAATCTTTAACAACACAGTCACAGACGCG
>NW_010943373.1:0-267 GCF_000633955.1 Camelina sativa
TAGTCGGGATACGATATGGATCAGTTTCTTCCTCTGCAACAATTTATATATCCATGAGAATGATGGAACCACAATTATCTATTATGGAATTCAACTTGCAAGAATCAATCAAAACTCAGTATGAGAAGAACAATTCACCACACTGGTGGTTCAGGGAATTCTGATAAGTGAAATGGTAAGTGTTTTTATCAGATTCAAAAATTCAAGTTTCCAAGTTACGAATACTGTACCGGTGAGCATGAGAATTGAATCTGGGGAGAATTTGAA
>NW_010943374.1:0-267 GCF_000633955.1 Camelina sativa
GGAGTTGCGCCAAAAGCTTCAAGGGGATCAGCAACAAAATAAGGTCTACCTCTCTCTGTCTCTATACTGTGCTTATTATATTCACACGCATTAGCTGAAGCTTACACTAAACCTTTTGTTGTATCTCAGGGCTTAAATCCTTTTGAATCTCCAGACCCACCGGCTAGAAAATGTCTTTCCTATTCTGTTGCCGTGACGCCTAGCGCAGAGAACAAAACCATAAACCGGAATGAGAGAGCAAGAAAGACTACGATACGCCAATCTATG
>NW_010943375.1:0-267 GCF_000633955.1 Camelina sativa
CAGGTCAAACAGCCCGATGGAAGCCTGACCACGGTCAAGCGCACCTTTATCGATCCCATTTCGGACCCATGCTGGTGTTGAAGGCCAGCGGCGTGCCCGTGCTGGGCTGGAACAACGCCATGGCCTTTACCATGCGCGATGCGAATCTTGAGAACGATCGCCTGATCAACCAGTTTGCGCAATGGAACATGGCGAAGTCTTTGGATGAGTTCATTCAGTTGCAAAAAACAGTGTTGGGTGTGCCGTGGGTGAACACCGTGGCCAGCG
>NW_010943376.1:0-267 GCF_000633955.1 Camelina sativa
GGTCAAAATATGTAACAACCCAATGCATTTGACTAATTATAAGATTTTGGGTTGAATTTGGAGCGTTTAGACACCAATCATACCCATTTTGTCCCGAGACAGGCTAAAACCGAGAAAACATTGATTCAAAGCAGTAAACAGCTTTGTTACTGTTTCTAGGGTCAGAAAGTGTGACATTACAATGCATTTGACGAATTGTAAGAGTTGGATGAATTTGGACTGTTTTAGACAACAGTTAAACCCGTTTTATCCCAAAACAGGCTTAAA
>NW_010943377.1:0-267 GCF_000633955.1 Camelina sativa
AAATCAACAAGCTTACAAGCCAATGCGAAGAGTTCACCGCTGAGAACACACCTCTCTGACGGTGTAAACAAAGTAATCTTTGAAAAATTAGTTTTAGAGCCAAACAATGAAACGCTAACCAAGTTAAGTCATTCTATTATCTCCACAACTTCTTCTACAAGTCCAATCTTGTTTCTTTGAATTTTATCTTCTTGAGTTATATGGTGAGATTATGAATTTTAGATTTTCCTTTTTGGAAATGAAGCCATGCTTACAGTAAAGGGAAGG
>NW_010943378.1:0-267 GCF_000633955.1 Camelina sativa
AGACGTATTCCGGAAGGTATTTCGAAATACTGGAGAAACGGAAGAATCTACCAGTGTGGGTTCACAAAGACGAGTTTCTCAAAACTTTGAAAGAGAATCAGATAGTGTTATTGGTTGGTGAGACCGGAAGTGGTAAAACAACGCAGATCCCTCAGTTTGTTTTAGAGGCGGTGCTCAATGAAAACCCTAGCTCTGGTCCTAAGGGGAAGAAGTGGTTGGTTGGATGCACGCAACCTCGTAGAGTTGCAGCGATGTCTGTTTCCCGTC
>NW_010943379.1:0-267 GCF_000633955.1 Camelina sativa
TCTGATTAAGAGTTTTGGGAAGCTTGGAATGGTTGAGGAGTTGTTGTGGGTTTGGCGCAAAATGAAAGAGAATGGGATTGAGCCAACTTTGTATACTTATAACTTCTTGATGAATGGATTAGTGAGCTCGATGTTTGTTGATTCTGCAGAGCGCGTTTTTGAGGTTATGGAAAGTGGCAGGATCAAACCAGACGTTGTGACTTATAACACGATGATCAAGGGTTATTGTAAAGCAGGGCAGACACAGAAAGCTTTGGAGAAGCTTAG
>NW_010943380.1:0-267 GCF_000633955.1 Camelina sativa
AAAAAAAAAAAAAAAAAAAAAAAAACTCTTTTTTCAACCTAACATATAAGTCAATCAAACTTACCTCAAACTAATATACGAAGGAGAAGGAGTAGAACTAGCTTCATTCATGATCCTCTGAGCGTTTCTGTAATGAAGAAGAGCATCATCATGTAAACCCCACTCCTCTGCTCTAACACCTTTAGCGATCTCCTCTTTCCCCAAATCAAAGTATCCTTTAAGCTTATACGCAACCCTTTCGTTAGAAACCGGAACTCCATCGATACC